>NW_014040916.1:0-222531 GCF_000293215.1 Trichosporon asahii var. asahii CBS 2479
GTTACGGAGCTGTAACTCACACTTCCTTCTCGTTGAACTCTTCCGCTTCGGCCTCGGCCTTGCGCTTGCGGCCCCTCTGGCCCTTCTGCCCTTTTGTAATCTTGGGCTTGGGCTGCGGCTCGGGCAGAGGGGCGTTGAGGGCACCACGAGTTAAGACGTAGTCGTACACGAAGAAGGCCAACTTGTTGGCATCGACAATGTCACTGTGCGGAATGATCAGCCTCTCTCTCTCTCTCTCTCTCTCTCTCTCTCTCTCTCTCTCTCTCTCTCTCCACTTCATGTTTGCGGAACCTAGCGGATTCCGCTGGATTCCGCTGGTTTCCGACAGGCTCAATACTCCTACATATATATATACATATGGAGATGAGGAGAGGCTGCAGTCGCGACACTGCACACCTGGTGACTTACCCTGTTTCGAAGTTCTTTTCTACGCACCAGTCCGAGAACTGCTGCTGCTTGGACCGGTAGTTGCGAGCCGTGTTGATGGGGCGCGTCGCCACTGCAACATCGGCCATGCCGTGAACAGCGTGTTCCATTTCCTTGGAGACGATGGTAGCCCCGAGCTGGCGCTGCAGCTCTGCGGCCTCAGGTTGGACCTGGTGGCAGACGCGCTTCCTGTTGATGCCGAAGGACATGTCGATGATGCTGTTGGCCGGAGGGATGGAGAGCTTAGGGATGCTTAGGGTTGAGCAGAGATTGCAGGGAGTATACGTGTGGAGACGCGTACGTTGGGGAAGAAGAACATTGCAGAGATAGGTTAAGTAGGGACAATGGCGCTCGCGTCGCGCCTAGAACGCCACAATGCCTCCGCCCCCCAATTAGGTCCCGTCTCCGCACCTATCTTGATACAGGACACGGTGGTGAACTCGACGCCTCAGGGGGGCGGCGCAGGAGAGCCCAAGGGTGCATACAGTTACCCTACAGCAGGTCTCGTACGATGTTTACGACGGTACAGGAGCTGTAGCGCGTCGCGGAATCAAATTTGGGTGAGAGTCACGTGCTTGGATCCCGGATCCAGCCAGGATCCAGCGCGGATCTGAACCATGGACAGTACAGCTACGCTTGCCGCCGTACGTTGCTTCGTCTGGATCGACTCGAGGAGGCAGATGGCGATGGAAGAGTCCGGACTCACAGGGAGAGGCTGACGTGCGCTCCCATACCAGGGCGATCATGGGTGCTCGCTCCATCAACCTAGCGCACGAAAGCACAGCCTGACATGGAGTTTCCCTGTTCTGCCGCAGACAAGATAAGGTCGCTGATTCAAACCCTCGCGGGCAACTTGCCCGGGATGTGTAGGCAGTTACAACACATTCCCGCATTCCCAACGGGGGCGCTCGGTCTTCCTCGCAGCGAGTGGAACGCATGGTCCTTTGAGTGCGCACTGTGACGCACCCGAGGCGGCGGCTCACCGGGTAGAAGAAGGGCGGGCAGGGACAACACACCTTAGATAAGCACGTGTTGACCCCTGTCATATCCCCCTCCCCCACTTGATCCTCAGGGCACATCCCACCTGCGCTTCTTTCCTGTTTCAGCATGACGGCGGGCTCCTATGAGGGTGCCATGTGAGAGCCATGCAAAGTTTGCGTGGCTCTGCTTCCGCACAGTCTCTCATACCGCGGCGCGGGGCCTCGATCACATCGAATGTTGTTGACGAGCGTCGCGGCTCATGTCCGCCGCCTTCCTCGCCATTTCGTCATCCGCCTCGAGGTCCGACACAACCCCCTCACACTAGACAGCGCGCGACGTCTCCGTCGCGTGCAAGCTAGCTTCAGGCCAGCATGTCCACCATGTCCTCCGCAAGCGGGGAGAAGACGTACGAGATCCCGACCGTCTCCTTCCGCGTGATCACAGATGACAAGTCTCTCCTCGCGCCGGCCGGCGTGCACTCGGAGCAGGCGCGGTCGTACGGCTACAACGACTTCTCCGACTTTGAGCGACCAGAGCACTACATCCGATACATCGAGCCGATAGAGTCTGAGCTCGCCGCCCAGGTCGAGTACGACATGGACGAGCAGGATCAGGAGTGGCTCGACACGGTCAACGCCGAGAGGAAGAAGGACCAGTCCGGACCCGTGTCGTATGAGGTCTTTGAGATTATCATGGACAAGCTCGAGAAGGAGTGGTTCACACTGGTAAGCTCGCGGGAATGGGAGGATAGCTGACGTCAGATCAAACGGATACCCCAGCCCGAGACGAATATGCCGGACGGCGACTCGAAATGCGCGATTTGCGACGACGGGGAAGGCGAGAACTCGAACGCGATTGTCTTCTGCGACGGCTGCAACCTGGCAGTGCACCAGGACTGCTACGGTGTGCCGTACATCCCCGAGGGCCAGTGGCTGTGCCGAAAGTGCACCGTCTCTCCCGAGAACCCCGTCTCATGTTTATTCTGTCCGAACGAGGGCGGCGCATTCAAGCAGACGACAACGGGTCACTGGGCACATCTCCTGTGCGCTATCTGGATTCCAGAACTCGGTGTCGGGAATGCGATCTACATGGAGCCCGTCGAGGGCGTCGACATGGTCCCGAAGAGCAGGTGGAAGCTCCACTGTTCGCTGTGTAAGGAGCGAGTCGGCGCGTGCATCCAGTGCGAGAACAAGAGCTGCTTCACTGCCTTTCACGTCACTTGTGCGCGGCAAGCGGGGCTGTTAATGAGCATGAAGCTCATGGGTGCCGACGGGCAGCTCAAGGCGTATTGCGAGAAGCACCTTCCGGTAAGCTAGCCATTCGGCGAAGATTAGCTGACATCAGGCTGACTGGCGGGACATTCGTACGATTGAAAACGGCGATGACGACGAGGATGAGTCGTATCACGAGACCTCCGAGTCTGACGTGTTCGAGGACGAGGAAGAAGAGGAGGAAGTTGTAACGCCTCCACCGCGGAAACGGGGCCGGCCGCGTAAGAACTCGATCCGGAACACGAGCGGTGGCCAGCCTAAGAGGCCGCGCGGTCGGCCACCGAAACACCGCAAGGAGGAGGAGGAACAGGCGGTGGTCGTCGCAGACAAGAAGCGCAAAGTGACTACCAAGTCTGCGCGAGCGCACGCTAAATCCTATCGCCCCGGTCCACCAATCGTGCCGCGCATGATCGTGAACAAGCTGCTCGACTATATAGGCAAGATTTCGATTCGTAAGAAGCAACCGTTCGTGGAGCGGTTGTGCAGATACTGGAGCCTGAAGCGGGAGGCGCGCCGCGGTGCACCGTTGCTGAAGCGCCTACACCTCGAGCCATGGACGGCGACGACAGAGAGCAAGGAGCAGACGGACGCGGAGAAAGCGAAGAATCTCGAGTTCCTCGGCATGCTTCGCAACGACCTCGAGAAGGTGCGCATGCTGGCCGAGCTTGTGCGCAAGCGCGAGAAGGAGAAACTCCGCCAAGCGCAGGTCATCAAAGAGGTTGTCGACTCGTTTATTTTCCCGCACTACGAGACGCTGCGGAGCACGTTTGACCAGATTGTCGCGTAAGCTTGTTGTCCCGGACTCAGAGCTGACCAACAGAATGGACCGTGGCGAGTTCTTCCTCCAACCCGTGACGCTGGAGGAGGCGCCAGATTACTACGACGTGATCAAGGAGCCGATGAGCTGGACGCAAATTGATGCAAAGCTCAAGAGCGTCAAGTATTTGAACGTGGCGGATTTCAAGGTGAGTCAGGGTCGCAGCATGGGGAGCTAACTCTCAGCGAGACATCTACCTCGTGCTCGACAATGCGATGCAGTACAACAAGTCCGAGACGTCGTTCCACCGTACGGCCTCGCGAATCAAGAAGAACGCGGCGCCGCTCCTTGACGCGCTGAACTCCATCCCCGCCGCGGGGCAGCTCATGCCGCCAGCGCCTGAGGAGGGTGAATGGGGACCAACGCCGGAGGAGGTGGGCGACCTCGAGACGTCGCTCGCACGGCTGCAGACCATGCTCGCCCCCGATCTCTCCGAGACAGGCCGAGAGGAGGGGCGCGACATGCTGCGCTCGATCTTCGCTTTCGAGGTCGAGAAGGAGCCGCCTCCGCCCCCTTCTCCCAAGAAGCGGAAGACAATGTCTGCCGCCGAGCGCAACAAAAAGTTCGAGCAGGCCGAGGAGAGATACAAGGAACGACTGAGTATGGGCGGTGGCTCTACTCGAGTGTCCCGTGCCGCCGCCGCTGCGACAATTCCCGAGTCTCCGCCACCTACAACGGGACGACGCAAAGCCTCAGAAGAGACGTCCGAGACGTCTCGCCGATCACAGCCCGGTGTCGTAGGCGTCACCTCAGTACCGGCCATGTCGGAGCGGGAGAGGCGTCAGGCCGAGAAGAATCTGGATCTGATTGCAGAGAGCTTAGACTCAAAGGACGAGTACGAGCGCTTCAACGTCGGCTGGATCTTACCCGAGGGTTCAAAGCGCCGCCGGCCGGCCCCAGTCACGGTCCCGCCGCCACCAAAGAGGTCCACCTCCCGTGCTGCATCGAGTGTCTCTGGCGCCAGCGAGAGGAATAAACGCCAGCGCACGAGTACACCCAACGATGCACCTGCGTCTAAGAAGCGCAAGGGTGCAGAACCTGCGCCTGAGAAGGAGGAGGAGAAGGCTGAGGAAGAGGACGTGGACGCCGAGGGCGAGGACGAGGAGCTCACGCCCGTCCCCGATTCCGCCGTCACGCCCTACTTCCCCAGATCGAGCTTATCCCCGCCTCCTGCTGATGCCGATGGCGAAGCGGACGACGCTGCGTCCGACAAGACGGCTGTCGAGCAGCCCTCGAAGTCCAAGCCTGAGAAGGATGCCACGCCTGTCCCGGAGAAGGCGACAAAGGATGAGTCGATGGACGTCGACGCCGACGCCGACGGGGACACTAAGAACGACCCGATCACGCCCAAGACGCCCGCGGGGCAAGAAGGGAGTACGGCAGAGTCCACCCCGGCTAAGGACCGGAGGAAGAGTCTCGTGGCACCGAAGCCTGCTTTGCCTGCAGACGGTTCCGACCCGTATCCACCGGGTACACAGGGTAAGTGTACTTTACGTTCGACCCCATGCTTTGATGTGGTCTAAGAGAAGCTGACATCAGTCTGGGCCAAAGTGACATCCTACCCCTACTTCCCCGGTGTCGTGATCGACCCCCGCGCCGACCCCTCCATCGTTCCCCCCTCCGTGTTGGCCTTAGAAGCCGAAGAGACCAAATCGGGCCGTGCGTGGCTGGTCCGGTTCCACGACAAACAAGGGTCCTGGGGATGGATGCATCCCGAGCGCATCGAAGCTCTGGGGCAAGATGACGAGATCGACAAGATGTACCTCGCGGGCAAGGAGAGGAGCCGGAACAAGGGCTTCAAGTCGAGCCACTTGAAGGCGAGCTGTAAGGCAGCATATCAGAAGGCCATGGAGGCGCAGGACCCGACGCGGACAGAGAGCTCGGGGGATAAGGAGAAGGAGGCGGAGGCGAAGAGCGAGAAGCAGGTCTCAGTGTAACACGAGCGGTAGAGTCCATTGTAACCCTAGAATATATCGTGACATGCATAATAGTCTACACCAACTAACTCCTCACTCCTTACGCGCCTCGCGACTTGCACTCCCCTCACGTACGCGCCTCGCGGCGCTCGGCGCCGGGCGGCTATCCGAGCATCTCAAGCGCCTTGATCAGCTCCTTCTTGGCCGTCTCGGGATCGTCAAACTCGAGCGCGGAGATGGCCCAGCGCGCATGTTTCTGTACCTGCTCCGTCTCTTTCCTGTTCAACTTGCGCGGGGGACCTGTCGAGTACGCCTGCACTGGGGCTGGAGCTAAAATGGGAGCTGAAATGGGAGCAGGAGCAGTAGGAGCAGAAGGAGCTGGAGGCGCAGGAGCGGGGGCGTGAGTATGTGTGGAAGGGGCAGGGTGCGTCGGGGGAGGCGTGTAGCTGCCGCCCAGCACGCCCGTTCCGCCCAGCGCGCCGGCCGCAGCCAGGCTTGGCGCAGCGCCGATGCCCGGGAGAGACGAGGGGGCGGGCATGCCGTTGAAGGGCGGCGGCATTGACGCCAGGGCACCGGGTATGGCGGGCGGGGGGGCCTGTGGCGAGCTCACAGGCGACTTAGCCGGAGACCTGACGGGCGACCGCGCCGATGTCGGCGTCGGGGGCGACTGTGGCGGCGCCGTCGCGGCCGGCGCGGCACCAACCTCGCTCGGCGGCGGGGCGGACGGCTCGTCAAACCTCTTCTCGTCCCCGTCCATCTCCCCGCCGGGGGACAGCGGCGCGCCGTCAGGTCCCATGAAGCGGACATTCTTCTTTTCCCTCTCAGAACCACCAGATTGCGATCGCGACATGGAGCTGCTGCGCGGCTTCGCGTCCTTCTTCGGACTCGTCTTCGGACTGCTTGTCCTTGGGCTGCTTGGCTTCGGCGTTCCGGCATCCCCACTGCCCGTGCTGCCCGTACTGCCCGCTGAGGCCTTGCGCGTGTTCATGGAGGGAGGGGATGGGAGGTCCTTTGGTGGAACGGGGGGCGAGACAACGGGTGTTGAGAGCGAACCTGAGGGCGAATGCGAGGGGATCGAGGGGAGGCTGGACTCCGGGCCGTCGACGCCTGGTGTCGCTACCGTGGACCAGTTGCCGGTGTCGCTAGTGTCCTGGGGGATTTCGACTGAAGGCGGCGCATTGGCGCGCCGGCCCGGCGAGCCTTCGGAGGGCACCGAGGGGAGACCCAGAGCCGCTGCGTCTGCCGCATCGATGGGCGCGGAGGGGAGGTCGGGGTCGACGAGGGGTTCCTCGGGAACAGCTGTTGTCAGCTAGTTCTCGCCGATCACAGCTCGCGATTCTGCCGCCGATTGTCGTGTCGCACTTCGACGATCCGCCCATCGCTCCACAACGGCAGAGCGAGACGCCCTCGCCCCGCGAAAGTGGTACTCACGAGGTCCATGCACTGGCTCCCTGCCCTCTCGCAGCGCCTTCGCCAGGTCCGCAGCCTTCCATCGCGCGTACTGTTGCTTCTCCTCGATCTGGCGTTAGTTTGCGAGACCGCGATTTCAGCTCACCTCCTCCAGCAGGACTCCACCGTTACAGCTCTTGAGCACGCCGAAGAAGTGGCTCGCGGCGAGGAATGCGCGGATCACCGATCTGGCGTCAGCTCGTAGGCTCAACAGTGTCCAAGCTAACAAAGCGACCTGAGTGTGCCGGCGTATAGAGAGATAAGCGGGGCGACCTCTACCTCTACATCGTCGCCCCTCGCTACGCTCGGTGTCAAGACACTCACTTGTCCCACTTCCCCGCTCGGTCCATATTGTCCGCGTTCATGAACACGCGCAGGGCAAAGTTCTCGACATACGCTGCGCCCGCAGCCGCGCTCGTAACGGCCTCGTTGTCGGCAAGAGCTGCTTTCATCTGCGGTTAGCTATGACTGAATCAAGAAAGCTGCAACGAAGGCTCTACACACAGCGCGACTGTGCGCCACAGACAACGGAGTGGAGTGCGTGACTGCAGTGCCGCTGCGCCACATCAAAACTCACCGCCTCCAGCGTGTCCATCAACGAGAGAAGGAACTTTGTGCCCTCGCTCGACCGGTCCTTCAGCTCGAGCGCGGACTCAGCGGCAGCGAGGGTGCCTGAGGTTAGCTATGAGCACAGGTTCAGCAGAGCTGCAGAATGTGTGTCGTCCAGCATTCAAACGCTGCCGTCTATGTGGACCGATCGGTGCCACTGCACCATCCGCCGTGCCGCCGTACTCACACCAATATGAGATGACAGGCTCCGCCTTGCGAGTTTCCGCCGCTCGTTTCAGAAAGTCAGCGCATCGAGACTTGAGCTCTGGCGGCGGGTTTGTCGGAATGGTGATGTCGTCTAAAGGGCCAGACATGGTGGCGACAACTGGTGGACAATGCAGTGACGAGTGACGGGAACCAAGGATTGTTATCAGTTGCGGCCAGAGCTTGTCTCGCTGCGTCATCGTCACTTCTATCGGTGACCCTCCGATCTCCACTCGTAGCCGGCCCGATTTGCTTCCGCGCTCCTCACCGTAGCAGGTCACCGTTGCCGTGCCTTGCCGCGTGCTGCCCTGAGTCACCTCCAAGCCCACACGTCACGGAGAAGCGTGGCGATCTTCTTGAACTTGCAGACTTCTCGCAAAAGACTCAGCAGGCAGTAGCTACTCCACCATGCGGTTGCTGCTCGCGACGTTTCTCGCTTTTTTCTGCGCGCTGACGGTCCACGCCGTCAAGCGCGAGGACTTCAAGGAGTGCCACCAGACTTCGTTCTGCCGCCGTCTCCGCGCCATCGCCGACAAGCAGGCCGCCAAGCCCGACTTTACCTCGCCCTACTCCGTCTCCGACCCGAAGCGTACCCCCGACACCGACGGGTACTCATGGACCTTTCCGCTGCACTCGGCGCTGTACCCCGATGTGAATTTTGAGATGCGTGTTGACCTCCTCGAGGAGGGCATCGTCCGTGTGCGTGCGGACGAGGTCAACTCGCCCTCCGGCCTGCAGCGGTACAATGAGACGGCCAAGTGGGTGTTCCAGGGAGAGCCCCGCATCGCCAAGGACGGCGCCGACGTCAAGAACGAGGCCGACATTACCACGATCAAGTACGGCAAGGACAAGGAGCTCGAGCTTGACATTGTCCACAAGCCCCTGCAGATCACGATGAAGCGCAACGGCAAGCCCCAGGTCGTCTTCAACGAGCGCTCCCTCTTCCACGTCGAGCACTACCGCAAGCAGGTGGAGAAGCCTGCCGAGGGTGGTGAGGATGTCAAGGTGGAGGAGGGCGAGGAGCAGGTCGTCTTCCAAAATGGAGACGAGATCGACCGCTCCTGGTTCGAGACCGACGACAAGGACATGTTCAAGGAGACCTGGCGCAAGTGGACCGACTCGAAGCCCAAGGGTGAGCTACAGGTTTGGTTGTGATAGCTGACAGCCAGGTCCTGAGGGCCTCTCGGTCGACTTCACCTTCCCCGGCGTCGAGCACGTCTTCGGCCTGCCGGAGCACGCATCGCCGCTCTCGCTGCCTTCCACCGTCGGCGAGGACTCGTACTACAAGGAGCCTTATCGTCTTTGGAACGTCGACATCTTCGAGTACGAGGCCGATTCGCCCATGGCGCTTTACGGCGCCGTGCCCCTGATCCACGCGCACAGCAAGCACTCGACTGTCGGTGTTCTTAACCTCGTCGCGTCCGAAACCTGGGTCGACGTTGCGCACGACAAGGACGGCGTGCGCACTCACTGGGTGTCTGAGAGTGGTATCGTTGACTTCCTGATTCTGCCTGGTCCCCGTCCCGTCGACCTGTTCGAGCAGTACGCCTCCCTCACCGGCCCCGCGGCTCTGCCTCCCCACTGGGCGACGGCGTACCACCAGTGCCGCTGGAACTACAATACTCAGGACGAGGTGATCGAGGTCCAGGACGAGTTCGACAAGGCTGACATGCCTCTGGACGTTACCTGGCTGGACATCGAGTACGCGCCCCACCACCGCTACTTTGACTGGAACAAGGCTTCGTTCCCCGACCCGCCCAAGATGCTCGACGACGTGGCATCCAAGGGCCGCAAGATGGTCGCGATCGTGGACCCGCACATCAAGCGGGAAGACTCGTTCCGTATCTACTCTGACGCCAAGGGACTCGACGTCCTGATCAAGCGCGCGGATGGTGAGAACTTTGACGGCTGGTGCTGGCCCGGCTCCAGTGTCTGGGTCGACTTCTTCAACCCCAAGAGCTGGGAGTGGTGGACGCGCATGTTCTCCTTCCCTGTCTGGACCGACTCGACACCCGCTCTCTACATCTGGAACGACATGAACGAGCCGTCCGTCTTTGACGGCCCCGAGATCACCATGCCCAAGGACAACCGCCACGTCGGCGGCTGGGAGCACCGTGACCTGCACAACCTGAACGGCATGATGTTCCACAACCAGACCCAGGCGGCCATCACTGTGCGCGAGTCGACGCCCAAGCGTCCTTTCGTGCTGTCTCGCTCCTTCTTCGCGGGCTCGCAGCGCTACGGTGCGGTCTGGATCGGCGACAACCTCGGCACGTGGGCGCACCTCGCCGGCGAGGCGGCCGTCTTCCTCTCCAACTCAGTCGCGGGCATCTCGTTCGTGGGCTCCGACGTCGGCGGCTTCTTCGGCAACCCGTCTACCGAGATCCTGACGCGCTGGTACCAGGCGGGCGCGTTCATGCCCTTCTTCCGCGCGCACGCCCACATTGACACGAAGCGCCGCGAGCCGTACCTGTTCCCGGAGCCTGTCAAGTCGCAGCTCCGCGACGTCCTCAGGCTGCGGTATCAGATGCTGCCTCTGTGGTACAACGCCTTCCACGACGCGGCGACCAAGGGCCACCCCGTCATCTGGCCGCAGTACGCTTACCACCCGACCGATACCAAGGGCTTCGCGATCGACGACCAGTACTATGTCGGCCAGAGTGGTCTGCTCTTCAAACCCGTCGTCACGGAGGGCGCGACGGAGACGAGCGTGTACCTCGCCGACAACGAGCCGTACTACGACTACTTCACGCACACTGTTTACCCTGCCTCGAGCAAGCCGCGCAACGTCACGATCGCCACGCCGATCGACCGCTTCCCCCTCCTCATCCAGGGAGGGCACATCTTCCCCACTCGCGAGCGTGTGCGCCGCTCCTCTCCCCTCATGTGGCAGGACCCGTACACGCTGACGGTCGCTATCGGGCGTGACGGCACGGCCAAGGGCGAGCTGTACAGCGACGACGGCGAGACCTTCGCGTGGCAGGAGGGTGAAATCGTCCACGCTCAGTACACCTACGAGAAGGGCGTTCTCTCCTCGCGCCACAAGGGCGAGTGGAGGAAGGACAATGCGTGGGCCAAGAAGATTGCCCATGTCGGCGTCGAGCGCGTGATCATTCTCGGAGCCAAGAAGGCGCCCAAGTCTGTCAAGATCGCGGGCGAGGAGGTCCAGTTCGCGTACGAGAAGCCCCAGGGCGGCAAGGCTGGCACTATCACGATCAAGAACCCGCCGGTCAAGATTGTCGATGAGTGGGAGATCGTGATTGCCTAAGCGGCAAGCGTTGCAAGCCAAGTAGAACACTTAGAAAGTGAACTGTAGAATCAAATGTTACCTCACGAAACTGCAATGATATGCGCTCGAGTCTCAGTCCAGCTCCGGTCTGCAACTGATAGTGGAGGTTCGGAGCCGAGTGGGCGAGCCCCGCAGTGATCGGTGGGGAGGTGAGGATGTGGGAATGTGGGAGCTTCGTCCGCTCTGCAAGACATACGGCGGCGAGAATGCAAGGAATGACATAAAACTGTGCTGAATGGATACTGCTACAACTGAATGATATAGTGACAAGATTGATAGGTGATTCCGTGTGAGATGGTCGTGGACAAGATTGAGGGAGGTTATACGATAGCCGAGATTATAAAAGCAATTGTTCCAGCGAGCCACGCGCTCGCTCCTCCTCCTCCTCTTCCCTTCTCTGCGCCATTGAAAATCCTGTTCTTAGCAGGTCCATCAGTCCTGGCGGCGGGCACGGTGATGACACTGGTGGGCGTTTGTTGGTTGATGCCCACCGGCGGCGGGGACAGCGTCTTGTTGTGTCCAGGCGTACGGTCGACCCAGTCCATGCCCTCGATCCTGAGATCAAAGTCCGACTTGATCTTGGCGAATCCGACGCGGGGCGGGTCGTATGTATACACGCTGTAGACGTTCTTGAGGAACGCGTCTCCGACGAGCCATGCGCCGTCGAAATTGTCCACGATGCCCGTTCCATCAAGCACGGCGCCGATGCAGAATCCGTCCAGACTGCCCTGCTGAATCGGCTGGTAGATGAGGTCGGTGGGCTGGATTTTCCACTCCTTTCCTGCGAACTTGAATGCGAGCTCCAAGGACTGGATCACGCTCGCGTTCTGACAGGGAAACGCAAAGTAGCGCGCCCAGTTGGCGCCGTACTCGTCCAAAGGCATGGATTGGGAGCCCGGCACAAGCGACCAGAAGCGCTTATGGTCCTCGGCCGGGAGATAGATGAAGCTCGTCCCGCTGTCGATGATTGCGTCGACCGGGGCAGGCTCGGAGTGGCCGTTGATGCTGTACCCGTCGCACGCGATGCGCCAGAAGGTGATCGCGTCGTGCGTCTGTTTCACGTCGAGGTACGTGATGTCGCCATCGATGACCTGGCCGTCGACGCCGCCCAGGGTCAAACTCCCCCCGACCTCCTCATGGGAGGGATGTCCGTCGATAGAGCTTTCCCTAGTATCTCTTTCGCGCGCGAGGTAGAGTCCGAACCGCGGATCGGCGAATGCGCCCTGCACGGCCAGGGTTTGCCAGAACGGCGCCGCCCACCCCTTCATCCCCCAACTCAGGCCGAGGATCCCAGACGTGTCGGTGCCGTCCCACGGCTGGTCGTGCACGGCGTGCGCGAAGCCGAACTCGAACCCCGTTATCGCCCACCCGCCTAGACTGACCGTGTCGGTGATCCAGTGGCCCAGCGTTGAGCCCTGGCCGTACTTGATCTCCATGTCGCCCTCAGGCTGTCCCGCCGAGCTCGATAGCGCGGCGTCATACCCGCCAGCCTCGGCGCAGAGGGAGCTGTTGCACGCACTCCCGTATACCCATAGAGCCGCCGACCCAGTGTCGATAGTGACGGCGAATTGCTGTGCCGGCGTCCCGATCAGGACGGGGAGGGAGTAGATCCGGTCCGCTTTCCAGTTGGCGAGGCTGTCTGTTAGCAAAGTCTGATGCAGAAGGATGCAGGGGTGCAGCGTGACTGCCTTTGATTGGAGTGCAATGGAAGCGAGCGTGGGGCGCATTCCAAGCCACACAGGTTACACTGGTAGAAGGGCGGTGACCGCCCCCCTTCCACAGACCCCGAAAGGACATGTGGGCCGCTAATCCTGCGGATCCTGTGTGAGGCGCTTGCTGCGCACGGTGCTGCGGTCGCTGCCGATGGCACCGACAATCCGGCCCCCGGTACCCCGGTCACCGCGGTACGTAGCTCGCCATAGCATGCGTAGCTCGTCGCAACCAACGTCCATGCCGACCGCAACCGGGCCGCACTTGCTTGCAGCACCCCCAGCCCGAGTCCCAGCTCGCTCCCCGTCGCCGCCGTACTCACACAGTGGGATATCCTTCCGCCGGGGCCGAGTTCCCGACCTCTGCCTCCTTCTCGTCGTTGTTCCGTCGTCTCCGCCTTCTCCTCTCGTTCCACTCCCACAGCTCTCTCCGCTGCAGCTCCTGTCGTCGCCGGTCGTCGTATTGTGCCCAGTCTCTTCGTAATTGTTGTCGCCCGCTTTCGTCGAGCAGGCCGGCGTACTTGCTTCTTGTGGCCAGGTGGGATTTCAGCAGCCTCAGATCGGGGTTCCAGCTATCGTCCCTATGTCGTGGTCGGGAGGCGAGCGCAATCGTGCTCCCCGTTGTGACTGGGAGCGGCGAGGTGGTCGTGCTTGGAGAGTCGGTGTATGGTGTCGGCGGTTGCGATGACGTAGGGGCCGCCTCTGCGCCGGCGAGGGCGAGGAGCGCCGCAAGAGTCGGCGCGAGCAGCATGCCGACCTCACTCTCGTAGATGGGTGAGCGACGTCGACGGCGGTATTGTGGTGCTCGCTGTTCCTATGCTCGTGGAGATGTTGAATGAACAATACTCGCACGGCGATGGGACCGGGGGTTCGGGGGGTACGGGGCCCATCCGACGGACGGGCGCAGGGAGATATTAAGCGATCACTTGCGGCTTGTGGAGACTTTCGTGCGCTCATGCGCTTGCAGCCGGCTGATGAATGCACGAATGCTGCTTGCTGAGGCCAGTGCCGTCACTGGGTGTCCTCAGGGTGGGCGGCGGGGATCGCTGGACCTGGGTTTAGGACCTGGGCTCAGGTAGCGCTTCGATCCGAGTGGGGATGAATTAGTCTCCAAGGACGAGAAGACAATTTAGAGTTTCGAGATATCGCCCGTGGATCCGCAGGCTGTCCTCGCTAACCTGAGTGCGGGGAGGGGAGCGTCTGCTGACTTTTTGAAGGACATGAACCTGAAGCGGCGGATGGCTGCAGCGGCACGGCGGGCACGGCTTGGGCGGCTTGGAGGGCTTGGAGGGCTTGTTACGCCTCGTACAGTCTTGGGCTGGGTAAGGGCTTGGAATTTGTGGGCCCACTACTTCGCTCCCTCGCTTGTCCGTCGGCCGTCGACTGTCGCTCACCCCGTGCAGTCAATACCGTCTACTGGGGTCGGAGCTTCAGGCGCACAAGCTAGGTACCAGCACAATAGTTGCTCCAACTCGCGGTCGAGCAGGCGACGCAGCCTGAACGTCATATTACAACGTATGTCTTATGCATCACCTCGGCGTTGTGCGTGCGAGCACGTTGTATGCTCCTGGGTTAGGTCGTTACGACCACAGGAATGGGCGCTAACACACGCCAAACCCAGTCCACAGCCGACAATGCGGCGACTGCTGATCGGGCCGAGTCTTCTAGTCCCTTGAGTTGCTCGGCGTGACTCGGCCAATCGCGCTTCCTCTCTCTTCGTCATCTCCGCTAGCACCGGCATCGTCCCCGCCGCCGCTAGTTTCCCATCACTGTAGCATGCTCATGTAAGAGAGGAGGAGGCACGTTCCAGAGTCTCGTCGTCATACATGAGCATCAAGCAGCACATGACCCCGTTCCTCGTTCCTCGTCCCTCCGCTCAGTAGCTTACCGTTACCGTGGTGAAGCTAAGGGCCAAGTTGGGCGGGTTGCGTCATTTCGCGCTAGTGGGCCAGACTGGCACGTGGATATCATTGAAATTTCTGGCTCCGAGATCTCCCACCTGCACGCGCGTTCTGAGGACTGAGCGCTGCTGCACTTGGTGCAAGGCCAGCAGGTCGCTATCACCCACTACATTTACATCACCACTTCGAATTGCCTGGGAATCGACCTTGGAGTATAATGGTACCCCGCACCACCAAAAACGAGGATACCGCATCGAGTCATCGCCAGCGGGCTCACGCCAAGACATTTTCGGGCAAGGAGACCGATTACTCCCAACCTTCTGCAATGACGGAGCAGGCCGAGCGGCCTCCACTCGCGGCCTCCTCTGCAGCCTCAGCCTCCACCTCCGCCGGACATTCGATGCCTTTCACCTCTACCACCCCTCCCCCCGGCGCCGATCCGCGGGACGGAGCCGTTGAGCAGGAGGAAGACGACGACGACCTGGACATCTTCGACTCGGGCCTGTCCTCGCTCTTCAACGTACCTCCCATCGGCTTCAGCTCCTCCCGCGGTAAACCACACGTCTACACGCCTCCCCCAACCTCTGGCCTCGGACCAGTTGACGTATGGACGGCCTCTCCGCCAGCCTCAGTGTTCAGCAAGCTGCAAGCCCAGCATCTCTGGCTCGCAGCCGTATATCTTGCCGATAAGATCGCCCTTGGTGCCATTCAACCAGAGGGTAGTGTACTCGAGCTCGGGGCTGGGGCCGGGCTTCCGTCTGTCGTCACGGGACTGAGGCGGAAGGCGGACGGAGTCGCCAGACAGGGAGGGGAGGGAGATGATGGGGAGCACGGGGAGGTTGTCGTGTGCACGGACTATGACGATGAGACTGTCGTCGCCAACATTGCCCGCAACGTCGCCGCTGCCTCCTCCCCCGTCATCGTGAGGGGGCACTCGTGGGGCACGCCCACGGACGAGCTCCTTTCCTTCTCCCCCCAGGGCTACTCCCTGTTACTCGCCGACACGCTCTGGAGCACGGAGACGCACGGCATCCTGCTCGACTCGATCCTGGCCCTGCTCGCCAAGGAGGGCGTCGCACATCTCGCCGCTGGATTGCATACGGGCCGCGGACCGCATGATCGCTTCAGAAAGTTGGCTGAGGAGAGGGGACTCGTGATGGAGAAGATGGAGGAGGTCATTTATGACTGTGGAGAGTGGAAGAGGCACGAGGACGAGGGCATGGGCCTCGAGGAGGAGAGGGGAGTCGTTATCTACTATACCCTGCATCGTTAAACCCGTTAGACTCTCTATGTATACATTCATCTCTATACTGCTGTCTGCACACGGCACGCACTCTGCTGTAACATGAACCCAGCGATTCGAAGCTGCAGCCCAGACGGCTAGGGGCCCCAGTCGCCAAAGTCGCTTCGGTCAAACACCCTTACGTCTTCTTCTTCATCAACCCCTTCTGCAGCCACTTGGGCATCTTCTTCTCTCCCGTCTGCATCTGCTTGATCGGATCTCCCTTGGGCGGCTCGGCCTCCTTAGTCACGGGTGCGGGCAGGGGCTTCATCCTCGCCTTGAGCTCATCGTTCAGTGGCGCGGCGTAAGTGGACGCTGATTGTCGTCAGCTTCGCGAGCAGAACTATTTAGCTGTACCCCGTTTCAAACTTACAGTTCATCTCCGTGTCATCCCACTTCACGAGCAGCACGCTCTGCGGCACAAGCCCGAGCTGGGACAGACTCTCGTTCCCTCCCGTCCCGCCCTGCGTGCTGAGCCCCCGCTGCGGGCCATAGTTCGCCGGCGCAATCACACGCGCCTTCATCGCCGGGTTGATGTGCTTCTTCTGCGGCGGCTGCGGGACGGGCTTCTCGGGGAACATGGTCCGCGGAGGCTGGTACAGCGTAAAGGGCTGCTCCTTGACGTCGGCTCCGAGACTCTCACGCACGAAAGCGTACACCGGCTGAATGCTGATGTCAGCTACGTTCCAGAGCGGAAGAGCTCACGCAGAAGACGAAGGGAAAGTGCTCTGAATCTGCGTTCCATCTGAGAACTTTATGCGAATCGTCGTCTGTTGTCAGCTGAGAATAGCCATCTGAGCTCACGTTCGGCCACTTCTCCGCCTTCTTCGCGTCACGAGCCGCAACGTCAGCATCGCGGTGCTTCGCTGTCAGGAGGGGAGCCTCGTTTAGACGCTTGCTGCGCGCCACGACCGAAGCATGGTGCGCCTGCACATCCTGCAGTGTCGGCTCGAAGAAGGAATCGGGCACGGCTTCTGCACATATGTTAGCTAATCGTTCCTCGCAGGTAGCTGCAAGATACACCCACCAGGTCCTGTTGTCTCTGTTGGCGCGGAGAAGACTTGCGTTCCGGCTGAGGTGTCACTCAGTCCCGCCTGCTGCTGCGGGGTCGGTGCTGACTGAGCGGTCTGGGCTGTCTGAGTTGGCGGCGAGCTCGTCTGAGCGAGAGCTGCCGGCGCAGCTGGCGAGGCAGGGGCAACAGGCTGTTGCTGATCGCTCATTTTGCCTAAGTGGAAGTGGCGAGAAGTAGAGGGAAGACCGAGTTGCAGCTCAAAAGGAAGACAACAACAGCTGCATCAGCGTCAGCGTCGAGTCTCGGTGCCGTCTCGAACGCGTCATGATCTAGGCGGAGGTCGGTGGCGACCCCGTCGTTGGGAGGACGGCATCAAATGCCATGCGTATCTCGCGCACATTCCACGCGTCTCGGAGAGCGATAAAAGTGGAGGTGGGAGATCGGAGAGTGAGTCGGGTGGTGGGGTGATCTGTGTCCAATGGGGTCGCGCATAACTTCCTCGATAAAGCCAGATGGCAGGGGTCGTGAACGGTAATCAGCGTCTACTAAAGGCGTATTCGGCGGCTTCCTATTTGTCTGTTTAGGACAGCATTTGGAAAGTGCACTGTACGGTGACGCGATTTTTCCAACGATCCCGGGCGTATTTCCAAAACGTCATAGGTCCGCTGCCCAGTGTTGGATACAACGACACACCGAACCGACCACTACCGGGGACCAGGACCGGCCGGCTGTCCACACAGAGTCCAGCTCCCACCACCCCCGCGCGTACACCGTCGAGCCCATAACTTTCCACTCGTTCCTTCTCTTTCCCCCCATCAACAACTAACGCCCACCTCTCTCCCTCAACGCCCAGCACCACAATGCTCGCCCTCCGTGCTTTCCGCCCCGCCGTCGCTGCCACCCGCATGGCCCCGCGCATGGCCCCCGTCGCCCGCCCCCTCGGCCTCCGCTTCCACTCTGGTGCGTCGCTTGAATCAGCCTTCGGATCGGAACTGACATTGGCTCTGCTTCTTACTCTGACTTCTGTCTGTCTGTCTCCACGTTTGGATCAATCGTTACGCAACTTGGTCTGCTTCTGGCTCACTGCTGTCGGCTGTGTCTTGCGGTGTTCTAACGACTTCGGACATGCTCGATTCGTCGGCACTGCTATTCTCCGACACTCCCGGCGCAACCGGCGGCTAATGCACCCCCCACCGGAATAAACGCCGCGACTATCTGCAATGATACCTTCGCTCGGATCATACAGTCCGCTACACTGAGGACCACGAGTGGGTCTCGTACGACACCGACTCCAAGGTCGCGACCGTCGGCATCACCGACTACGCCCAGAAGGCCCTCGGCGACGTTGTCTTCGTCGAGCTCCCCACTGAGGGCACCGAGATCGAGACTGGCGGTGAGTAGTAGCGCAGACAGCCTGTATGGCTATTTGGGCATGTTGAGCGCGAGCGGAAGGACAGACGGTAGGCGACAGATCGGTGACGAGTCCTCACCGAGGTGTTCGGTGATCAAAATCTCGGGTGGGCCAGTAACGTTCTGGATGCGCCGAGGGGCATTGCTGCGAACGCCGATACAGGCCAGGACGCGACGGCCGCGAAAGTTTCTTATCAGAACAAACGCGGCGGTCCGAGCGGCTTATCAACCTGGTCGCGGTGCCTTTTGTGCGTGTCGGGAGGTCCAGGCTCACCGATCTATCGAGCTCCAAGCCCACGGCACGCATATGAGGATCGCGGTTGTCGGACTGCGCCAGCCTCTGGCCAGCCTCGGAATGGCATCACCGCCCTTTCTTGCTGCCACCCTCACCTATTCCGCGCTCCCTCACAGCTCGCTCCGCTCGCTGTTCGCTCGCTGACAACCAGAGGCCATCGGCGCCGTCGAGTCGGTCAAGGCCGCGTCGGACATCTACGCCCCGCTGTCGGGCAAGATTGTCGAGATCAACGAGGCGCTCGGCGACCAGCCGTCGCTCCTGAACAAGTCGCCCGAGAAGGACGGCTGGCTCGCCAAGATCCAGACCGACGAGAACTCGCAGTTCCTCTCGCTCATGGACGAGTCGCAGTACAAGTCGCACTGCGAGGGCCAGTAAGTGGTTCCGAGCCGAGGGCCCGAGGGGTCCGAGGTGAGACCGATGTGCCAACAGGAAGTGTTGGCATAACGGGCCGCCTCGGAGCTCCGGAGGGTCTTTGTTTCGTGCCATGACCGTACCTGCATGTTCTATCTGCGAAGGGGAGCGGAGAGCGGACGATGTAAGAAGATTAAAAGTGGGAATTCCTATGAAGTTCAACCTTGGCATTTATCCGTACTCTGTTATCCTCTCTGCTCACTGATTTGCTTCACACACACTAATCTGTCCTTCCAAGCCAGCAGGCAAGCAGGAAGTTCTGGCTCCTGTCTTGGCCCCCGTCACGCCGCCGATCCCGGTTCTGAACAGCCTGAGGCCAACAGCCTGTGGCCAACAGCCTGAGGGCCAGTCCAGAGACTGAATCCTGGACGGCCATTCCCGTTCATTCTTGGGCCAAGGCGTGAGGCGTACTCGACATTCTCCTCGTCTCCTTGGTGTAGCACAGGTCTCCAGAGAATTGTTACGGCATACGGACTGACCGGCCACCACGGACCGTCCCGAGGCCGCGCTCGACACTCTCGGTGTCTCACGCTTGTCTCTCGCTTGTCTCTCGCTGCTTGCTTGTCTCTCCTGGAATTCTACTGTCTCCTCGAAAGCTGAAGAAGATGGAGGAGCGAGAAGGCCGTCGGCAAAGAGTCCCGCACAGAGAGAGACGCAGAGTTCTCCCATAGTATCCGGCACCGGGGTACCGGGGGCCATTTCGTCGATGTCTTCAAGAGGAGAGAGGTCGGAGGCGGCCCGTCCCAGATCCGAGCTCTCGCACGCCCGTCTCTTACCTGTCATCCCGTCGATGAACAGAGAGCATGCGTCGGAGGCTTGCTCTGGCTAGTTTCAAGCTTTCCCACGGCCACTCCTCCATCTAAGCTATCTGGCCACTCAGCCTGGGCGCACAGTCAGTCTCAAGTCAGTCACCGGCCCACGTCTAAGTCCAAGTCCAAGTCTAAGTCAATCCTAAGTCCAAGTGTCCAGTGTAGCCACTCATAGTCTTATACCCGATGCATTTTTGAGGCTCCCATTATGCGAGTGGAGGAATGGGGGTTGGGAGCCCATTTGTCTTGGCTGGTTGCTTTAAACGAAACACTTTTCTATGTAGTAAAGGAGATAAAAAGGAAAAAAACGGAAACACCTCTCAAACTGATCTATCCTCGACACACACACACACACACACACAGTCATATCTATATTTTTATGTTTGCACTCGTACTGGACGGGTGCGTGGGACTTGCTGGCTCGTTGTTAGCAACTCGCCGCAAGCTCGCTGCGCTCGCTTGCGCTTAGGAGCGCTCAGTAGGCCTGTACCTCGGCTCCGACTCGAAGATGGTGCTCGGGTCGAGACGGCCGTGGATGATGTCGTACCAGAGCTGGAGCGAGGACTGGCGGGCCCAGTTCCAGGACGAGTCAAAGGTACGCGCCTTGAGCGGGGAGAAGACGGGGGCAATGCCGTCAATGTAGGCGTCGCCGTGCTCGAGCTTGATGGCGTCGAGCTTGGCCTGGAGCGCCTCGGCCTCGGCCTTGTGGTTCTCGGCCTTCTTCTCGCCGGCACGGCCGTCGCGGTCGAGGTAGCGGTGGAGCAGCTCGATCTCGCGCTCGACGTGCTCGGCCTGCTTGGCGACAAACTTGTCAAACTCCTCGCTGTTCATGACGGCACCGCCGCCACCGCCGCCGCCACCGGCAGCACCGCCGCCAGTCGACAGGGTGATGCCAGAGTACGAGGCGTACGACTGGGCGATCGAGTCGAGGAACGCCTTGGCCTCGGCCTCGGAGCCGAGACGCTTAGGCGGCTCGGAGAGGATACCGAAGAAGAGCGCGGCGTCGGCACGCTGAGGACCAAGACCCCAGGTCTTGTTGAGGTGGTTGCGCGCGGCGGAGATGTTGAAGCCACCAGGGAACTTGGAAGCAATCATACGGTTGGTGAGACCCATGGAGTGCTTGCCCAGGTTGCCGTAGCCAACGGAGAGAGCGGCACCAAGCTCGTCGAGAGGGAGGTCCTCACCCTTCTCCGGGGCGGAAGCGAACTCGGTCTGCAGGTCGCCGAGAATCTCGTTCTGCAGAGTCGACTTGCCGCCAGAAAGCTCCTTGAGCGACTTGGACAGCGGGATGTCGCCGGCCTGCTTCTTGAGCTTCTGCGCAACGATGACACGGACAGTGTCGACGGCCTTGGGGGGAGCGTCCTCGACCTGCTGGGCGGGGCCGGCCGAGGCAGCGGGGGCAGCGACGGGGGCGGCAACGGGCGCAGCAGTGGGGGCGGGGGCGGCCTCCTTGGGGGCCTCGTCGCCACCGGCGGCGGGAGCCTCCTCGGCGGCCTCGTCCTCGAAGGCGTAGTAGACCTCCTTCTGGTTCTTGGCGTGGCAGAGGATGGCGCGCTTGAGGGAGCGAGCACCGTCCTGGGCCTCGTACTTGGCCTTGAGGGTACGGGTAGCCATGCCCGAGAGGACGGGGCCGGGGCCAACCTCGATGAAGCGCTCAAACTTGGCCTTCTGGAAGAGGACGTCCTGGGTCTCGATCCAGCGCACGGGCGAGGCGAACTGGTAGGCGAGACACTCGGTCAGGATGTTGTACGCAAGGCGCTGGCGGTTCTGGGGCGAAGCCCAGGACTCGGACTCCCAGCCCTTGAGAACGGACTCCATGCGAGGCGAGTTGGTCTCGTCGTAGATCTTCTGGACGTACTCCTTGGTAACCTCGAAGGGCTCGGCGATGAGGTTGGGGATGTACTTGTCGACGAGACGGTCGGGGTTGAGGTGCTCCGGGTCGATCTTCTTGATGAGGTAGTTGCGGAACGACAGGACACCGGGCCAGAGGTAGCGCGAGTGGAAGGGAACGTCGATACCAGGGAGGGGGATGGTGGCGTAGCCACGCTCCAGGTTGACCTGGCCGCCGTCCTTCTTCTTCTTCTCCTCCATCATGTCCCAGCAGCCGTTGATGATCTCAGTGAGGTGCTCCTTGAGCTGCTCAACAGACATGGTCTTGGAGAGCTTCTCGAGGTCGATCTTCTGGTGCTTGAGCATGTTGAGGACGTTGGTAAGGGTGGCGAGACCACGGAGCTCACCAGCAGTGACGTACTGCTGGTCGGCGACGTTGAGGTTGACAATCTGGAGCAGAACCTCCTTCTGCTTCGAGATCTGGTCAACGATCTCGCGGAGAGCCGGCTCAGAAAACGACTTGCCAACACGCGAGGGGTTGACAGCCATCATGGCGTACTGAGACTTGCCCTCAGCGTCACGTTTGACAGCGCGCTGCATGGTGATACCACGGAAGAACACGACATCGGACAGGGCCGAGATCGGGAGGACGTCGGCAATCGACGCGAGAGCAGAGTACTCTCCGAGCGAGTGACCGGCGAAGGGAGCGTTCTGGTCGATGAGGCCCTTGGCCTTCATGTCGTCGAACGCGGCCTTCTCGGTAACGACAAGGGCGATCTGAGTGTACTGGGTAGCGAACAGAAGACCCTGGGGGTGCGAGAAGGTGTAGCTCGTGGTGTAGAGGTCGATGTCGCCGAAGAGCGGCTGGGTCTTGACCTGGCCGTTCTCGTCGATCGAGTCGTAGGTGAGCTCCATGTAGCGCTGGCGGATAGCCTGGCCCTTGACACCACCAAAGTGGATGGTAAGCTCCTTGGGGTTGTTCTTGACAATGTCAATGATGGAGAAGCCGTAGGTGGAGGTAAGGTGCGCGTCGGCAGCGTCCCAGACGGCGCGAGCGACCTCGGAGTTGTTGTAGAGCTCCATACCCATTCCAACCTCCTGCGAACCCTGTCCGGTGAAGACGTAGGTGGTAGGGGGCTGGAGAACCTCGGTCTGACCGTCGATGACCTTCTGGCCGTCCTGGTTGAAGGCCTCGACCTTGATCACCTTTTTACCGTCGCGCATAGCGGTGTGGGTAAGCTTGACGTTGATCTCGTCGCCAGGAAGAACCATGCCGACAAAGTTGACGTCGTACGAGAGAACGCGCTCGGGGTGGTTGTCCGCAGCGACAGACTCGACGTACTTGCGGGTAGCGGCCGAAGACCACATGCCGTGGGTGATGGTGCCAGGGAGGTTGGCAAAGTCCGAGAAGTACGGGTTGATGTGGATGGGGTTGAAGTCACCCGAGATCTTGGAGTAGTTCTCGTTCGAGGCCGGGGTGCGGTAGGTGGCGGTGGCGGGGTCGGTGATGAGCGAGTAGCCACCCGACTCGAGAGGGACGGGGAGGCCGACGGCCTTGCCGTGACGCTTGAGGTACTCGACAACGGGGTTACCCTTGGAGTTGTGGGCCTCGTAGTCGACGGTGGCGACCTGGACGAGCTGCTTGGTCTGGCTGCGGATGAACGCAGCACCAGTGACCTTGACGGCCTGGTAGGTCGACTTGTCCTTGAAGGTAAGCTTGGTCTTGACCTTGAAGGTGAGCTCGGTGCCAATGTCAAGGGGAACCGAGTCGTCGTCCCACTCGAACCAGGGCTTGGACTGGAGAACGCCGACCGAGGTAGGCTTGTCGAGCTTGACGACGTAGTCGGGCTCCTCGATGGTCTCGAAGGTGTTCTCGTAGTCGGTGAACTTGCCGCGGTAGAGGAAGGCAGAGTTGACCTCGATGACGGCCTCACCGTCACGGAGAACGTAGCCCTTAACCTTGACGGTCTTGCCGCTGTCAGAGTTGGTGACAGAGGTGACGCGAGCCTCGGTGGTGCAGACGTCGCCGGCCTTGAGGGGCGCGACACCCTCGATGAAGCGGAAGCCGTTCGAGAGGTGGACGAGGTTGATGAGGTCACCGTCAATGGCCTCGGGGAAGATGGTCTTCATGATAGACTGCCAGCCAAGGACAATGGCGTAGTCCATGGGAGCGAGGATCTCGTTGTTGCGAGCGGCCTTGAACTTCTCACCCTGGTTGCCAACAACGTCACAGAAGCGCTGGATGGTGGCGGGGTCGACGGTGGTGGCACCGCAGGTGAAGGTGTTGTCAAGCGGGAGGCTGGGGAGCTTCTCGTTGTCACCGAACCAGAGACGCCAGTAGAAGTCCTTGATGGCCTTGTTGCGGCCCTCCATGACCTCGTGGATGGGAGCGTAGCCCTGCTCGGGCTTGTACTCAAAGGTGAAGGTGAGGGGAACCGACGAGCCGAGGCGCTCCTCGTTGAGCTGCATCGTGATGACGCGGGTCTTTCGGTCGAACGAGAGCTCGACAGCCTTGAAGTCCTTGGGCGAGTTACCGGCGGAGCGGATGGCACCGAAGACCTCAACCTTCTCGGGCTCACCCTCAGCGGGGGTGATGCGAACGGTCTGGTTCTTGCGGGGAGCGAAGATACGACGGAAGGGGTTGGTCGCGTACTTCTTGCCCTGGACAACGTTGGGGGTGGTGAGGGCAGCACGGAGCCACGAGAGCTTGGGGCCAGCAATGCGCTGGAGCCAGTCCTCGACGCGGGGGAGCTTGTCGGTGAGCGAGAGGTAGCGAGCACCACCCTCAACCGACTCCTTGGCGTACATGGTGTGGGCCTGGCTGGGGCGGGCACCGATGTAGTCAAGGGTGGGAACCTTGGACTCATCGTTGTCGTAGTAACGCTCAAGGATGTACTTGGTCAGGAGACCCTCAATGTTGCCGAGGAGGTCGGCGATGGGCTCGTCAACGACCTTGGAGTGCTTGACGGCCATGGGACCCTGGAGGATACAGACACGCTGGGCGTCCTTGTCAAAGACGGCCTCAATGTCCTCGGCAACCCAGAGCGAGTCCTTCTTGAACCAGAACTCGAAGTTGTCATCGAAGACGGGGATGAAGGGAACGGGCTTCTGGAAGGGGCGGCCGGCAATGCTAAGGAAGTAGGCCTTGTCCTCGGCACCGATGAGCTGCTCCTTACCCTTGGTATAGTGGTTGAAGAAGGCGTCAACGGTGGGGATGGGGTCGTCAAGAGCAGAGAAGCTCTGGAGGAGGGACTCCTTGGTGCGGATACCATCAACTCCAGCGAAGCGCTCCTCGACACGGCGGAGCCAGTCACCAGTGAGGTTACGGAGCGAGATGTCGACCCAGCGCTTGTCCGACTCAACATACATGAGCTGGATCATGCGGCGGGTGACCTCCTCGTAGGTCATCTTGGCGAGGTCGTCGACGGCAACACCACCCTTCTTCATGGGGAACCAGGGCTTGTTGAAGTCGGCGTTGAGGCGCTCAATGACGTAGTCCTTCTTGCTCTCGAGCCAAGCCTTGCGCTTGTTACGGGGCAGGTTGAAGACAGTGTCGTCGAACTCGCGCCAGAGCTTGACACCACGAGTAGCAATCTTGTGGATGGGCTCACCAAGCTCGGAGCGGACGGTGAGGATACCACCAGTAGGCTTGTCGTAGGTGCCCTCCCACTCCGAGTCGTCGACACCGGGGGCCTCGACGATGAGCTTCTTGACCTGGGGCGCGGTGTCGGCCTCCTTGGCGACCATGACACGCGAACCGTAGAGAACACCGTCGAAGGGCATGGGCTGCAGGCCGAACTTGGTGGACCAGTCACCACAGATGTAGGGCCAGACGTCCTCAGCACCACCGAAACCGGATCCAGCAATGAGCGAGATGTTGGGGCACTTGCGGATCGACGAGTAGGTGGAGATGATAGGCTGGTGGAAGTCCTCAGCCGAGTGGTGACCACCGGCACGGCCACCAGTCCACTGGAGGATGATGGGGAAGTCGGGGTTGGCACGGGCAATGTTGACAACCTGACGGATACCCTCAGTCGATCCGGGCTTGAAGGCAATGTGCTTCAGGCCAGCGTTCTTGATGTTGGTGATGATCTCGGTAGCCTTGTCCGAGCTGGGGATACCAGCAGCGATACAGAAGCCCTCAATGGGGAGACCCTCGCGGCGCATCTCCTGGAGGAGGGGGTACTGGAAGGTGAACTGGGGCTGGTTGATGTACAGCGCGTTCACCGTGATACCGAGACCGGGCTTGTTGCGGCGCATAAGCTCGTCAACCTTGGCACGGAGAATGAAGGGGGCGAAGTGACCACCACCAGCAAGCTCAATGTGGTAGCCAGCGTTGAGAGTGGCCGAAACAAGGTTGGCACCGACAGTGGTGGGGGTCATACCCGGGACCATGATAGGGGGCTTGCCGAGAAGACGCGAGAAGGGGGTGTCAATGTTGATCTTGCCGTCAAGAGTCTTAACGAGACGGGGGTGGTACTCGCGCTGCCAAGCGGGCTCGGAGCGAACCTTGTTGGCATCGTAGAACTCGGCAGCGGCAGCGCCCTTCTCGCCAATAACGATAGTGCGAACGCCGCGGCCCTCAGTGACACGGGAGACGAGGAATCCGACACCAGAGTTGCCTCCGGGGCCGAAGTCGACGGCGTGGGTAGCGGTCGACGGGAAGTTGCAAGCCTTAGCCCAGTGGATGTGCTTGGTGAAGATCTGGTCAAGAGCGCTCTCGGCAATCGAGCCGGCGGTCTTGCGCATGTCAGAGCCTGAGATAACGTTAGCGGAAGCAATCTCGGCTAATTTTGAAAAGTGGGGTCATTGCACCCAGGAGATGACTTACCGTCCTCGGTGTTGTAAACGGGGATGGCGAGCTCGGAAGCGGACCAGTCGTCCGAGAAGTCGTTCTTCAGGAGACGCTCAGTGCAGCCCTGGAGGTAGTCCGAGTGGTAGGGGACGTTGATGGGCAGGAAGCGGATGTTGAAAACAGCCTTGCGCTTCGAGAAGGGAATGCGGCCCTGGTCGAGACCGGCGGGGGCCATGACCTTGCGGAGGGCGGTAGCGAGACCGTAGAGCGACTTGGGGGGACCAGTAACAATGAACATGGTCGCGGCGTTGAAGAGCGAGATGCCGACCTTGGCGTTCTCGGGAAGGAAGGCGTTGACCTTCTCGATGTGGCCCTCGAGGGCCTTGCGGCTCAAGCCGTTAACGGCGAGCATAGGGGTGGGGGTGCCCTCGTTGTTGGCAGTGGTGTCGGCAATGATCTCGGGCTCAATGGCAACGATGGGGAAGGCCTCCTGACCACGGAGACCGATGAAGAACAGCAGGCGGACGGCCTTGGCAATGTTAGCCTCGAGCGACTCCCACGAGTCGGAGGCAGCGACAGCAATGGCCGAAACGAGACCCTGCGAGTGGCCCGTAGCACCGCCGAAGAGCGAGCGAAGCTCTCCGGGGTTAACGTCAGCCACCTTGCCGGCGATCCAGTACTGGGTGAGCTGGGTGGTGCCGATCAGGGGGAGCGACAGGGGGATCGAGGCGAGGTACTCGGTGGTGGGGCGGGCAGCGGTGCCGCGGAGCCAGCCGATGAGGTCAAGACCCTGCGAGTAGTAGGGGAAGCCGTCGGCGTCGGCCTTCTGGGCGAGCGGGACGAGAACCTGCTCGGTGAGCTTCTCGAGGTACTCCTCGACGAAGGGGCGGTAGACGTTGAAGAGCGACTGGAGCTCGTCGAAGTAGGTCTGTAACACAAAGTTAGCCGAGATCCCCAAATATCACGAAATCTGCTGTGACTCACCTCGTTGACACCCTGTCCACCGAAAAGGGCGTAGAGCTCGGCCTCACCCTGCTTGGCGGCCTCGAGGAGGGCAGCGGGGTGGGCAATCTTGACGGCAGAGTCGCCGAGAGCCTTGCGGAGAGCCGCGAAAGCCTTGAAGTAGGCGGTCAGGACCTCAGCGCGGACCTCGGGCTGGTAGTCCTGAACGAGCGAGAGAACGTTCTCGGAGCTCAGGAAGAGCTCGTTGAAGCGCTCGTAGGTCGCAAGGAGGACCTGGACGAGCTCATCGGAAGGCTCAGAAGCGACCTTGTCGGCAACGAACGAGAGGAAACGAGCGAGGAGCTTGACCTGGGGCTCGTTGGTGGGCTCGGCGGCCACGGCGTCCTCGTCGTCCTCGTCGACGGGGGCGGGAACATCGTCGTCGGCGATGCGAGAGTCGTGGAACTCCTGGGCGGCGACCTCAGAGGCAACCCAGGCGGAGAGGGGGGAGGCGGGGACGAGGATGTGAACGCGAGCTGCAGGCGAGTGCAGAACGAGGGGCGGGTGGGAGGGGGACCGCTGAAGAGGGACGCCATGCTGGGCGGTTGGACTTGCGGCAGTCCCAAACTTGTGGATAAGAAGAAGAGGGAAGGGGGAGGGGGGGAAGGCGCGGTGACGACGGAAATCTAGAGGGTGCCGCGCTTGGTTCGTTTGGTCGAGAGGAGAGGAGAGAGGAGGAGGGTTAGAGAGGATGGGAGATGGGAGAGAGAGAGAGATAGAGGGAGATGGCAAAGAGATACCACCCTTGGTCTAAAGATAAAGGGAGATGGAGAAAGAGGGAGAAGGGTGCGTAGGAGGCTATGACTTTCTTTTGGGTAGCGAGGGCGGGGTGATTGACGGGGGAGAGGGCCGAGCCGCGGTGTGCGGTTGTGCAGTGGTGTGCTGCAGTGGTCGGTGGTGGTCGGTAGGTGGTGGACGGGTTGGTTGCCCCAACTGGGACTCGGGGGCTTTGGATTGGATTTCTCCTGTCCCCAGTGGTTTGCAGCGGTCGCGATTTCTGGTGGTGGGGAGTGTGGGGTACAGGGCCTGCAGGGCGAAATCAGGGGCGGCAGGGCGACAGGGTCCAGAGATAGGCGGACTCTCCTCGCCACGTGGCCCAGACAAAAACCCCAACGTTTGAGCGGTGGGAACCGCCCGCGTATGTGAGTGAGTGCCGACGGATCGGTCGGTGCGCGGTGCAGCAGTCGGTGCATCGGTGCAGTAGGTGCACGTCGGCATCCCAACTTTTTCAGGTCCCTCCCCCTTATCCTTCCATCGCGCACCCCTCCCTCCGCATGAGATGGGAAGCAGTGAGCAACAAATAAATCCATGTGCACATACGCCCAAATGCACACAGTGCACGGCTTTAATCCCGATCTGACCCCCCCTATCCTCACATGGCACATGCGGCATTGTTCAGCAACAACGCCATGCACAAGACAAGTACGCAAGCGTGTGGATGGATGGTGCACGAAACACGTAGATGGCCGCTGGGCATGGCGAGCGGTGGCCGCCAAGTGGCCTATGGCCTATCGCGGTTTGATAATTTTATCTTTGGGGTTTCATAGTGGGTTGACCCGAGAGTTCCGCTTTTCTGGCAGAAGCAATTTGCTATCAGCTAATCCTATTACCCAATACAGCCATTGAAATCCGCGCTAGTAGTCACTCCCTCCTGGCCTTCCTTGCAACGTGCATCGCAGATCGCGCACGTCGCCCGCCCCGCGCCGCCCGGAAAAGGCACAATCTCATTAAATACAAATTCGCGGTGATCAATGATCTCACATTCCATCTGACTGCGATGCATCGCTGACTGTTGTTGACGTGGTGGCCCCTACTCAAGTACACTCAGCCATGCCAGCCAGCCAGCCAATGCAGCCACCGACGCACTCGTCGTCACCCGTGACCCGTTCACCATGCATGCATGCTATCCATGCTCCACCTGGTATTTGCCACCACCTGCACAGCCAGCCTGCCGGTTCTCGCAGGTGCTACGTAGGTCTTAACGCCATGCTGTCCTCGCGCCGTTCGACGGCAGGTCCCTTTGCCCTCATGGAGCGAGAGCCAAAAAACTCGTCCAAGTGCGGCATGGCAACGGGTCGGGAGCAGTGCGTGAGATGTGATGCGATGATGCGAATCAGGCATCAGGTGATGGAAAGGGATTGTTCCCAGCCCAGCCCATACCTGCTGGGGTTGGCAGCCTAGAAACTCAGGCACCCCGCCCCCGAAAGACCCAGTTGACCAGCGAGACAGGCGAGGTTCACCCGCCAGCCGCCAGAATCGCCTGGTCGGAAAGGGAAGGCGCGGCGGCGTCGGCGGCGCTTCGGCGCAACGGACAGCAGCACACCTGTACCTGCACAGAGAGAGAAAAAAAAATCAGAGCGATGTGGAGGGGTGGAGGCGAGACGAGACCGACAGGTACGCGACGTGCCTGACTTGGGCTGGCTGGGCGGAGGGGAAGCAGGACGACAGGTCACCGCTCGCGGTACGCTACGCAGGCGATCAAGTGCGAAACACGATAGATTTGCATCCCAGGGGTTTTGACAGGCGCAAGGGCGGACTTTCAGGGTCCACTCGGCACTTTTGCCCCATTATCACTGTCACGGAACCTTCCTCGCGTGGCCCAGTGTGGGGTGGGGTTGGGTTATCTCTGCCCCATAGCTTCAGCAGCCAGTAGAGAATCCGACCGATGGCGACCACCGTCGAGGCACTACTGCTGCTGCTACCTCCAGGCCGTCAAACCCGCAGCCGTCGTCACTCGCTGACACCTCCTCAAAGTAAACCCACATCCCCCTCCTCTTCCATCTCCCCAATCTCCTCGCCGTCGCTAGTCTTGTTATCTGTTCACATCCCAAGACCCGGCTCACCCTTTCTTCTTCATCTCTATCTCTCTCCCTTCCCTCAACCAAAGAGTCGCCCTTCCTCCCCCCTCCGCCCCCTCCTGACTCCTCCTCTCTCCCTCTCCCGACTTTTCTGACAGCCAACGCCCACTGTCTCTCCTCAACTTCTCCCTCCCCTTTCTCTCCTCTCTGATCAAGTCGGCGACCTGCCAATCTCGCAGCCATGTCCGCCGACGCCGACTATGTGCGCCGTGAGCTCACGTCGCGCTGCATTGCCATCGTAAGTAAACCGCCAAGGCGCCCATCGCGCAGAGCAGTCTAGCAATCGAATCACGGACGCTGACAACCGTTTCAGATGAACCGTGCAGACCCCGCGCTCATCGAGTGAGTAACTAGAGGCGCAACGAAGCGCCCTCCACCTCGTAAGCCAGCCGAAATCTGACGTTCCCAGCTACATGAAGTACCACATCGACAATGTTGATGTTACCAAGGGCCCCAACTACGAGAAGGCTAAGAAGTTCGGTCAGATCCTTCTCGAGAACTGTGAGTAGCTGAGAAACGCCGCAAGCGGAATAGCTAGCTAACGAGTGTGCAGGTCTCGAGGTTGCCGACAAGCCCCCCGTTTACCGCGATGTCGCCCTCCCCACTGCTCCCCACACCGAGGTCTCCCAGAAGGGTGACATTCAGTACTCTGAGATCCCCCGCCAGCACGTCCGTAAGCTCGAGAGCTACGTCAAGGAGATGGCCAACGGCGGTGAGGTTGAGGCTCAGGTCAACCTTGAGAAGGCTCAGGCCGACATTGAGAAGCTCTGGGAGCTCGTGAACGCCCAGCCCTCCATCACCAGCGCTCAGAAGTCCGCTATCCGTAACATGTACTCTGAGGTTATCAAGTCGCTCGGCCAGCAGGCCTCTTCCGCCGCTTCCAAGGACCCCCTTGAGCGCGCCAAGGGCCCCAAGGCCCGCCGTGACTCCTCGCAGTTCCTCCGCCCCCAGGTCGAGGACCGCACCGAGGTCGACGACGAGCACCTTCCCTTCCTCCACCTCAAGAGGAAGACCGGAACCGCCTGGGCTTACTCCAACAAGCTCACCAACATCTACTTTGACGTCCTGACTGAGATTGCCTCGTCTGGTGTCACTTACGCCAAGAAGGCCGCCCTCCTCACCGGTGTCGGCAAGGGCTCTATCGGTGTTGAGATCCTCAAGGGTCTCCTCTCTGGCGGTGCCACCTGTATCGTCACCACCTCGCGCTACAGCCGCGACACTGTCGACTACTACAAGAACATCTTCCACGAGGTCGGCTCCAAGGGCTCCAAGCTGATTGTCGTCCCCTTCAACGGTGCCTCCAAGCAGGACGTTGAGGCTCTCGTCGACTACATCTACTCCGACCTCGGCGTCGACCTTGACTACATTGTCCCCTTCGCCGCTCTTCCCGAGAACGGCCGTGAGATCGACGGTCTTGACGACCGCTCTGAGCTTGCTCACCGTCTCATGTTGACCAACCTCCTCCGTCTTCTCGGTGCCGTCAAGGCCAAGAAGGCTGCCCGCAAGTTCGTTACCCGCCCCACCCAGGTTGTCCTTCCCCTCTCGCCCAACCACGGTGTTTTCGGTAACGACGGTCTCTACGCCGAGTCCAAGATCTCGCTCGAGACCCTCTTCAACCGTTGGGCTTCCGAGTCCTGGGGCGAGTACCTCTGTATCGCCGGTGCCGTCATTGGCTGGACCCGTGGTACTGGTCTCATGAGCGCCACCAACTTTGTCGCTGAGGGCCTTGAGAAGCTCGGTGTTCGCACTTTCTCGGCCAAGGAGATGGCTTTCAACATTCTCGGTTTGATGCACCCTCTCCTCTTCGACATCACCCAGATCGAGCCCATCTGGGCCGACCTTAACGGTGGCATGGACCGCGTTGCCGGTCTCGCCGACGTCATGACCTCGATCCGTCTTGACATTAACAAGATTGCCGACCTCCGCAAGGCCATCGCCCTCGACAACGGTGCCGACTTCCGTGTCACCAACGGCGCTGACGCTGAGCGCCTTCACCAGAAGGTTTCCATTGCTCCTCGCGCCAACTTCAACTTTGACTTCCCCAAGATTGAGGAGGACGACGTTCTCAAGGAGCTCAACCACCTCCAGGGTCTCATTGACCTTGACAAGGTCATTGTCTGTACCGGTTTCGCCGAGGTTGGCCCTTGGGGCTCTTCGCGTACCCGTTGGGAGATGGAGGCCCGCGGTGAGTTCACCATCGAGGGCTGCATTGAGCTCGCCTGGATGATGGGCTACATCAAGTACCTCGACGGCAAGCTCAAGGACGGCAAGGCCTACGTCGGCTGGGTCGACGCCAAGTCTGGAGAGCCCGTTGACGACAAGGACGTCCGCTCCAAGTACGAGAAGGAGATTCTCGAGCACACTGGTATCCGTCTCATCGAGCCCGAGCTCTTCCACGGCTACGACCCCGAGCGCAAGGGCTTCACCCAGGAGGTTGAGCTCTCGCACGACCTCGAGCCCCTCGAGGTCTCTGCCGACGACGCCGCCAAGTTCAAGCGTGAGCAGGGCGACAACGTCGACATCTGGGCCCAGGAGTCTGGCGAGTGGTTCGTCAAGTTCAAGAAGGGTGCCCGTGTCCTTCTCCCCAAGGCCGTCAAGTTTGACCGTGTTGTCGCCGGCCAGCTCCCCACTGGCTGGGACGCCAAGCGCTACGGTCTCCCCGAGGACATCATTGCCCAGACCGACCGCACTGCCCTCTGGGCCCTCGTCTCCGTCATGGAGGCTCTCATCATGTCGGGTGTCACCGACCCCTACGAGATCTACAAGCACGTCCACCCCTCTGAGGTTGGTACTTCGCTCGGTTCCGGTATGGGTGGTATGGCCTCGCTCTCGCAGATGTTCAAGGACCGTCGCGAGGAGAAGGACGTCCAGAAGGACATTCTCCAGGAGACCTTCATCAACACTGTCGCTGGTTGGGTCAACCTGCTCCTCATGTCCGCCTCGGGTCCCGTCAAGATCCCCGTCGGTGCGTGTGCCACTGCCCTGCAGTCCGTTGAGATTGCCTGCGACTCGATCCTCGGCGGCAAGGCCAAGGTCATGATTGCTGGTGGTTTCGACGACTTCTCCGAGGAGGGCTCGTACGAGTTCGCCAACATGAAGGCCACCTCGAACGCCGAGTCCGAGTTTGCCAACGGCCGTGAGCCCAACGAGTTCTCGCGCCCCATGACCTCGACCCGTGCTGGATTCATGGAGTCGCAGGGATGCGGTGTCCACGTTCTCATGAGCGCCAAGACTGCCCTCGAGATGGGTGCCTCCATCCAGGGTATCGTCGCCTACTCGTCGACCCACACCGACAAGGCTGGTCGTTCCGTCCCCGCCCCCGGCCGTGGTGTCCTCTCCACTGCCCGCGAGGTCAACCCCGCCCGCGCCCTTCCCATCCTCGACGTCAAGTACCGTGCTCGTCAGCTCGCCTTCCGCCGCAACCAGATTGCTCAGTGGATGGAGAACGAGATTGACTTTGTCCGCGACGAGCTCGCCGCCTCTGGCGAGTCGACCGACGGCGAAGCGTTCAAGGAGCGCGTCGCCCTCATCGAGTCCGAGGCCAAGCGCCAGGAGAAGGACGCTCTTGCCACTTTTGGTATGCTCGAGGGTTCTGACCCCTCGATCGCTCCCCTCCGCCGTGCCCTCGCCGTCTGGGGTCTTGACGCCGACTCGGTCGGTGTCATCTCGTGCCACGGTACCTCGACCAAGGCCAACGACAAGAACGAGTCTGGTGTCTACAACCTCCAGTTCGAGCAGCTCGGCCGCACCAAGGGTAACGCCGTCCCCGTCATCACCCAGAAGTACCTCACTGGTCACCCCAAGGGTGGTGCCGCCGCGTGGATGTTCAACGGTATGCTGCAGACGATCAACTCTGCCCTTGTCCCCGGCAACCGCAACGCCGACAACATCTCGGAGGAGCTCCTCGCTTTCCCGTACCTGTTCTACCCGTCCAAGTCGATCCAGCACACGCGTCTCGAGGCTGGTCTCCTGACCTCGTTCGGTTTCGGCCAGGTCGGTGGCCAGGCCGCGATCCTGCACCCGCGTTACCTCTACGCCTCGCTTGAGCCCTCGCAGCTCAAGGAGTACAAGGAGAAGCGCCGCGAGCGTGAGCTCGACTCGTACACGCGTCTCTCGCAGGCGTTCGTCGAGAACAACCTCGTCCAGATCAAGGACGCTCCTCCGTACACGCCCGAGCTCGAGGGACCCGTTCTCCTCAACCCGCTCGCCCGCGCCACCCCGACCGCGAAGGGCAGCTACGCGTTCCAGGGCAAGCTCCCCTCGTCGATCCCGGCGCAGCACGAGCACGCCGAGACGGTGAAGAAGCTCCTGAAGCACCAGAAGTCGACCGCCGGCGTCGGCGTCGACACCGAGCTCATCTCTGCCGTGCCGACAAGCGAGACGTTCCGCATGCGCAACTTCACCCCCGACGAGATCATGTACTGCTCCAAGGCGCCCGACGTCGATGCGTCCTTCGCGGGCCGCTGGGCCGCCAAGGAGGCCGTCTTCAAGGCCCTCGGCGTGCCTTCCAAGGGCGCCGGCGCGGCCATGAAGGACATTGAGATCGTCGCGTCCGAGACTGGACCCCAGGTCCGTCTCGCCGGCGACGCCGCCAAGGCCGCGGGAGGCAAGAAGATCGAGGTGTCTATTTCGCACTCGGACTCGTCGGCTATTGCGTTTGCTGTGGCTCAGTAGACGAGCGAAGCGAGTCTACGCGCGAGGCCCAGGCCCATGGCCGAGCGCATGCAGGCGTAGCGAGGCTGGGCTATGCCGAGCCTGGCTGAGTCTGACTGAGCAGGCCAAAGGCCAACCCTGCCGGAACACATCCCAGTGTAACCGGCCCATAAAAACATAATTATAGAGAATTCTCCGTTTGTTGTTGAGAAGAGACGAGTCTGAGAGTTGATCGGTTTTTATTTTCAGTTTTATTTCGTTCAAAGTTTAACCCCCACCCACCCCCATATATAGAGATTAGGAATGAACATGTGCATTTGTGGACTGTGGCCGAGCGGAGCGAGGCTTGAGCTGTGAGGAGAGGGGATAGGGATGTGGCGCAGTGGCTAGGACAGAAGGGAGAGGTTGTCTAGCCTGGATTGGGACAGTAGTGGCTCGGGTTCTCGGATGGTCTCGGTGTGGTGTCTGAATGGAGAGTGAAAGTCATGGCGCAAGCAGGGCACTAATGACATGCAACTATGTAAGGACGTCTCGCAGTGGATTTGGTGGTGTCTGTATGGAAGATTGAGGATGGGTAGTGGAAAATGCAAGTGAGAATGGTCAATAATGGTAGGTAAGGATTAAGACAGAAATGGATTATAGAACTGTGTGGCCCGCTCTTCGACTCGATGTGTCGTCTATGATTGTCGTTGGGTATGATGTTATTCGCGCCTCGCTCCTCCCCAGGATCCTCCCCTATTGCCTCCTCTCGCCTTCAGCCTTCAGCCTTCGGCCTTCGGGGCCTCGCGACCCCTCTTCGCTCAGCCGCTCGAGCTCGACTTACAGCTTAGAGAAGGATCCCACCCTCCTCCCCCCTCGCCACGAGACCTCTCCACTCCCTGCGCCAATTCGTGATCTGCTCCCGTACGCCGTTGGAGTGGAGCACCCTCCGCATCCAGTCGAGGTACGCGTCCTCGTCCTCGAGCACAAAGTAGCTCGACAACAAACTCAATATGCTCTCGAAGTTGGCGTTCTTGTGCGCCAGCAGCGGCCGGTACGCCCACAACAGCCCCAGCACCGCGAGCACCATGACGTCGTACCCGTCCAGAAACAGGGCGTCCCACAGGCGCAGCTGCGTGTTGAAGGGCACCACGTTGACGAAGAGCGTGATGTAGATCTTGGCGCCCCATGCACTCGAGCTGATCATGTTGCGCTGGAAGGAGGCGTACACGTCCGGCATCAGGTGCTCCAATAGGCGCTCTTGCACGTAGAATGTCTCGAGCAGGCCCGGGAAGCCCGGCGCAAAGATACCGTGCATGTCGTACAGGTCGTGCAGACGGACCAGGAGCGTGTATGCGCGCTGCTCGTTAGCTAGAGCGTGGAACCATGAAGCTCACCTCGGGCGCAAAGTAGCACAGCAGCGTGGCCGCCACACTGCCCATGCCCTGGCAGTATCCGCACGTCCCGCACGTCTGGGAGAAGGCGTGGAGGACATGGAAGAGGGCGCGTTGTCCGTGTCCGAATCTCGTCTTGAAGAGCGCATGTCCCGAGATAGTCCGAGGCACGTCGAGGTCGATCTGCACGTCGTTCGTCGACGGCTGCTCCTTCCGCACGGCATAGTCGTTCTCGAGCGCCTCGGCTGGTTGTTTCCGAGACGCCCTTGCTGCGCGCTGTTCGGCCAGCGTCCACCAGGCCGCCATCCGCCACCGATCGGGGATGCCCTTGTAGATACGTGTCGGATGCTTGGCGCCGTCGGTACTTGACCAGCGCCACTGCGTCACGTTTCCGCCCGTGTCGCGCTTGTCCACGCTCATCATCTGGAGCCACTTCATCACGCGCTCCTCCTCCTTCTTCTTGGCACGCGTGCGGTCGACCCCTGACGGTCCGTTTGGCGGCGGGACGGTAGGAGATGGCGGTTGCCCCGTTGATGCTGGGGGAGGTGGCGGAGGAGGCTGCTTGGATGGCTTCGTACCCGCCTTCACCTTCAGGCGCGGCACCTTGCTGAACGGAGACGACGGGACGAGCACCAGTCGCCCCTCGGCGCGCGACTGGGCGGGGACATCGACAAACCCGTACCGATCAAGCGAGGCCAGGAAGTTGCGCTCCTGCTCAGAGATCTCGCCGGGCTCATCCGGGAATACCATCGTCACGCGCCCCGCGTTGCTGGCCCCGCCTCGTGTTCGCTCAACTCCCTCGTCCCACCCGTCGCCGTACACGCCCTCGACCTCTAATCGAGCATCTGTTGTCAGCTCAGAAAGCCGTCGTTGATAGCTGCACTCACAAGTTGATCGCACATGGAAGGCCTCATCGTCTTCTCCGGGATATTGGGAGCTGACGAGCGAGGCTTGTGAGAGACTCATGCTATGGTCTCCAGCACTTGAAGGGCTAGCGGGAGGTCCGTTCCTAGGTACGCGCCCATTAAGCCGTGCTATGGAAGGGTGGACTGGTGCTGAGCCCGGCGGAGACGCTTGCGGCGGGGACAATCGTTCCGGTGTGCGAAGGTGAGGAGGAAGAGTCGGAGGGGGAATGCGAGAGGCGCGCGACATTGTCGAAGGCTGAGAAGGTGTCTGCGGAGCCTGCGGCTGCGATCCGGAAGAAGCAATGGGCACGCCCTGCGGACCTGGCGCATAGAGGTCGTGCTCTCCGCCGGAATGAGCGTCGTGGTACTGGTCACTGTGCGCTGGGGGCCCAACACCGGCACTCGAGTAGGGTGAGTAGTGGTGGTCCGTCGAGGACGGTTCGTGCGGGGCCATGCTGCTGCTGTAGTGCGAGTTGACGCTCTCGGGCGGTCCAGACTGGGCGTGATTCTCGGAAGGCGGTCTCACGTATTGCTGTGGACCTGGAGGTGTTGCAGGCACATGTCGATCAGTGTGCTCGTGCTCAGCTCCTGTTCCATCACCCCAACCTCCGCCAGGGTGATAAGGCTGAGCGTGCACCATGCCGTCGCCTTGGTAGAAGGTGTCCACTCTTGGCGACTCTGGCGTGTCGAGCCCTGGACGCGGTTGCGAGAAGTCGGGGCGGGAGTGAGCCGTCTCGAACGATGGCCGCGGCGGCGAAGCCTCAAACACCTCGTCGTCAGAGTCTAACTGCTCCATCTGGTCGCCATGTGCTCCGTTCGGTCCGATCCGTGGGCTGCCGACGTCAGAGTGTGAAGCCGCCGCAATGTGCGGCTCCCGCAGCGACGCCGTGTCTGACAGCGCCCACGAGTCTCGTCCGTACAGCGCATAGATGTCGTCCGCCTGCTGAGCGCTCTCAAAGCGGGAGTCTCGGTTCGGATCAAGGTTCACGTTGATGTGCGGAGGTGGTCGTGACTGGAATCCGCTCATGGTGACTTGCTGGGCGCTTCTCAGCGGCTACTGCGGCACACACGAGCGGGACAAACGTCCAAAGGTGTCAGGTCGGGGGACGGGGAAGACGTTGCGGGGAGTCGGGTGAAACTCGTTGTCGGAGGAAGGAGCGTCAGTGCTGGCGCTGGCGCGCGCTGGCTTGCTGGTTGCGGGGTATGGGGTAGTTGGAGTTTGCGTATGCAAGTCGAGGGGTTCTCTGCGCGTGTATGGGTGAGAGGGTCAAGGATGATGTTGAGCTAAGGAACCATGTCAGATGTCGTGTCGACGCGGGGAGTGAACAAAGTGTGGAAGAGTAGAAGAGGAGATGGTGAGATCTGGAACGGACGAAGGAGTGGTCGTGGGTCGTGTTGGATGGCGGCGTCGGTGGATCGGTCGGTCGGTCGGTGGTGCGGCTGGCTGGAGGAGGTAGGTGGTGGTGGATGGACGATGCGCTCATGCCCTCCCTCCCTGGTTGACCTGATTGATGGTCCTTGAAGCCCCCTGGTCGCCCTTTGCCGCCCTTGGACGATTCAGTTGAACGCTAGGTTCGAGGCATGCATTGATTCATTCGCCCAGCGGACCTTGCCCCCTGAGCCCGCTGAGCCCAGGAGGACAGAGATCCTCTCGCCTGTGAGCTATCGGACGAGCACCTATGGTCAGGAGAGAGAGGTGTTGCCGCCTGATGCTGGCACGAGGAGCGGGCGGCTCCATCGAGCAACGTACACAACCAAGGTTGAATGCCGTACACGCCTGAACCCAACCTGCTCGACGTTGCATCTGTCGCAGACCATGAGCTCGCGGTCAGCCTCCACCTCGCACTTTGGAACCTTAGGCCTCCACTTGCAGCCGTTGGCCGCTCAACCCCACACCTCCGTCATACCCAGAGGCTTGATCTACGCTCAGCCAATCTGATCCCGCCCCTTTGCCGGAGACGCACTCTCCAGCTCTCCACCCACCGAGCCAGCCCAAAGGGCGCTCGGCTCCGCCTGCCGCATGCCCTTGCCAGCTTGCCGGGCCAGCCTGCTGGAGCCACCCATCATCACCCGGCCCAAAGATGCCGGTGTCTTCCACCATCTTTCCCGACCAGTCCCATCTAGATCCACCCCCTCTAACCAAAGTCATTCCTTACCACTCCACCATCCCCAAACAATGGCGTCCCATCTCGTCGACGCCTACGAGAAACTCCTCGTGGACAACATCTCGACCGTCAACACTGTCGAGTCCACCATCCGCAATGTCACCTGGTTCCTCCCCGGTCGATTTGCAGACGCTGACGTTGCGTCCGAGGGCCGTGAGTTGCCTTCCCCCGCGACCTCCACTTTTGCTGATCCGCAGTCTATGCTCTCCTCTCCCTCGTGTCCAGCGGGCACGATGCGCTGCTCGAGAAGCGCATCCCGCCATCCCTGTCCCTGCCCCCGCATCCCTTCGCGCCCGAGCCAGCCGTTCAGGAGTCCCTCTTCGGCGCTCCACCGCCTGCGAGTCGAGTGCAGCCCCTTCTTCCTCCAGCCTCGGAGCACAGGCGATACACGCGGTACTGGACAGACAAGTCGAAGGTGTACCGACGAGCGTCGCGCACGCTTCAGACGGTAACCTACATTGAGCTGCTGCTCGAAATGCTCATCCGGCGCAAGCTCGGCGACCGCGCGCGCTGGCGTCTTGTGCTCTCCATTGAGGCTTTCAAGTGAGCTTCTTTCGTGGACCGCCGAGCTGACAATACAGATCGATCCTCCGTTTCATCTTGCTCCTTGTGACGCGACGCCCAGTGCTCACCCCGCCGACACCGCAGCGCGAGTTTGACCCTGCGATGATTCCGCAGGAGAAGCTCAAGTCGCAGCCCCCGGCAGCGCTAGGCAAGAAGATGGAGGACGCTCGCCCCGTAATCCCGGAGATTGGTCATCGCCAACCGCTGCGTGCGCACCTGTACCCACTGGTAGCATCGCTGCCGGAGGCGTACCAGATGCATCCGCTCGGCCTGGTTCCCGAGCTCTGCACAGCGAAGGAGTGGCTCTCCGAGGTGCTCAACTCCACGACGGGATTGGTGCAGGTGCTGCTCTTCTACTATGCGATGCGCAACCCGAAGTCAAAGTACCGCCCTGCGTCGCTGCCCACGCTCTCGACGTACTTCTACCCCTTCCTCATCCCGCTCGCGATGCAGCTGGTCTCGCGCCACTTCCGTGCTCCGACTGGCGACTCGACGCTCCTCGCCGAGCACTACGCCAAGCTCGACCGCCGGCTCGCGACCCGCTTCTTCCTCACTGGGCCCATGTGGGTCGGATGGACCCGCCCGAAGGTCATGGCCGTCGTGCGCGGTCTTCAGCGCATCCCTCTCATTGGCCTCGCCGGTGGCCTGCTCGAGGGCTACCTTCCTCTCGTGGACGAGTACTACTGTGAGTAACGGCGAGCAAAGGAAGCGAGTGGGGCGTAATCGTGGACTTCCAAGCTACGGGTCGTGTCTCGGCTGGAGCTAACAGCAGACACGGCGTCCGGATGAAAAAGCAATGCATAGAGTGTGTGAGAGGTCCTCGATCGCGCGAGCTCGTCGAGGATGGGATTGGGACAGCAATGAAGAATGGGAGGAAGGTGGGGGTGGGGCTGAGGGATGGTTGTACAACGGAGAAGCAGATGAGATTAGAAACCTTGCACCAGTCAGCATTATGTACCCCTCGAGAATGGAGATGCAGCATGACATTCGAGCCACAACAGAACACAAACTCACAGCATTCGCAGTCGAACGGGCACAAGGGCGTGCCGCCCGCCTCGGGGTCGATACCGAGCTCGGCCTCCTTGAATACGAGGTAGCCCTCTTCCGTGCGTTTTCCTGGGTGTCAGCTGACATTCTTCGCAATAACAGCGTGGGGCGGTTGATACCCGGACGCCAGTAAAAGAAATCGGTAGTCGTCGCGAGGCTCCCTCAATAAGGACGACGAGTGGTGAAAGGGGAGGTGTACTCACGTCCAGCATCTCCCCTCGAGTCACGGAACGCCATGTCCTCCTCGACCTCCTTTCCTCGAGCCTTAGCGGCCTTGACCGGCTTCTGCTTAGCCTTCTCAACGGCAGCCTTGACGGCAAGGGACGGGTCGACGACCTCCTCAACCACGCGCTCGCTCTTGTTCTTCTTCTTGGCCGGCTCCTCAGACTCGGACTTGCGCTTCTTCTCCTTCTTCTCAGACTTGTCCTTCTTGTCGCTCTTCTCCTTCTCCTCCGCCTTTTCGCTCTTCTCGGAGGATTTTGACTTATCCTTTGACGAGGACTTTGAGGGTTTCGAGGACGAAGAGGGCTGCTCGGCAACAGCAGGTTTTGACTTCTTCGGTGCGGCAAAGATATCGTCAATGTCGGCCGCCGTGTCGGCCACAGCGGTGGCAGGCTTCTTGTCCTTCTTCCCCATTGTCGGTACTGTTTTGTGTGTTTGTTTACATGCCTGAACCACTCGCATCGCCGCTGTATCTCAGCCTGCATGCAGCCCAGGCGTGACCAAGATTGTGGGAGGCTCACTTAGCGATATTTTTAGTCCCGCTCGTGGGACTCCGCATCGTTCACTTGCCATCACCAGGCACGACGACTCGGCTGTCGCTGGGCACGCTGCACGGTAACGGAGATGAGCCGGACGTACCGGACGGAGAGAGCGGTCCGACCGATACGCATGCTGCTTGGGGTCAATCGCGTTCGTGTTGCTTCTTCGTTACTCACTCCACGTCAAAGTTACTCACCCATCACGATGGCGACGCTGTCTCTCCGCACGAGCGTGCGTGTGCTCCCTCTCACCCGGACGCTGGGGGTGCGGTTCCGAAGCAGTGAGTGTGTCTTTGTGCCGTGGCGCAGGATGACGTTCTGCCGTGTAGCCTTCCTCGGCGTGGCCTTCCTCGCGCCCTTCCTTCAGCGTCTTCCTCGTCCCTTCTTCTGCACTCCTACTTCGAAGCTCGTTCATTGTCTCGCAAGCTAACACGCAGCTGCTCCCACTCCTATCCCCGTTCCGCCCTCCCTCGCGTTCGCCTTTGACATCGACGGCGTTCTGAAGCAGGGCCACCACGTCCTTCCCCAGGCCAAGCGCACACTCCAGTTCCTGGCCAATCTCGATGGACGCCTCGAGCGGCCCGTCCCCTTCCTCCTCATGACGAATGGGGGCGGTGTCCCCGACGCGGAGCGCCGGAAGGCCCTCTCCCGCGACTTTGACCTCGAGCTGGGCGAGAACCAGCTCGTGCAGAGCCACACGCCGCTGCAGGCTGTCGTTGGACAGTACAAGGATCGGCCAGTGCTGTGTATTGGTGGACCGGGGGATAATGCGCGCAGGGTTGGCGAATCGTGAGTACTAGCTGATCCCTTCCCTCGACGTTGCAGTCTGCAAATCAGGGGACGCAGCTGCGCCCATGCTGGAACACCTGTTCGTCTTAGCTAACGCCCAGGTACGGCCTCAAGAAGGCCGTGATACCGCAGGATATCATCCACTGGCGCCGCTCAATTTGGGACAAGACCGACCCGCCGCCCGAGTCCATGGTCCGCGTGAGTACATGATTTCTCCGCAGCTGCGTGGTTGCGCAGTCTCAGCTGACCTCCAGCACGACATTGACTTCAACACGACGCCGATTGAGGCCATCTTCGTCCTGCACGACTCGCACGACTGGGGCCGCGACCTGACCCTCATCAACGAGCTGGAGCAGTCTGAGGGAGGTCTCCTCGGCACCATGCGCAAGGACAGGCACAAGCAGAAGGAGGGCGGAGAGGTCCCGCTGTGGTTCTCGAACCCGGACCTGGAGTGGAAGTCGTGAGTACCCGGATCTGCGAGGGCCGGGGCCTCCTCTCACTACATGGCCATGTACCCTTCCTGCTGCGCCGGATCCCCCAATCTAAGCTGACCCCAGTGACTACCCTGTTGTTCGCCTCGGTATGGGCGCGTTCCGCATTTCCGTCGAGGCTGTCTACAAGGCGTGCACTGGTCTACCGCTCATCTACCACCAGTACGGCAAGCCGCACCACGCCTCGTACGACTTTGCCAACACCATGCTCGACAGGCAGGCGAAGAGCCTCGGCGTCAACGGCCCGCTGGACGTGTGAGTGGGCGTGGGGCACTGGAGGCAGCTGTGCTGCTCCCGCCTTCTGACCTTCTTTTTAGGCTTGCCTCCTGTTCGATCAGCTAACGGCCAGGTACATGATCGGCGACAACCCTCTTAGTGGTGAGTAGCACGAGCCGTGACTCGCTTCACCTGACTCGAACCCCCGCTGACGGCAGACATTGACGGCGCGAACCGGTACGGTTGGAACTCGGTGCTCCTTCGCACGGGCGTGTACGCCGGCGGCGAGCCGGCCAAGAAGCCGACCATGATCACCGACGACGTCGAGCTCGCTGTCGAGTGGGCATGGAAGAACGAGCTGAAGAAGATGCAGGCGTAGACTTATCCCTCCATGGAGGTTTGGAGCTAGAATGAGCACTCTCATGGCTATAGACTAGACGGCCCAGGTGCTCGTACACCGATGCAGATTCTTGATCCGCGGCGCTTCCTCTGTCTGCACCAACACCCTCGCGCGCGCCAAGCCACCGTGCGGCTTTCGTCCTGTGCATGCGGCTGAGTAATCCCGCCAGCCCGCCAATAGCCGCCGCGAGCCGGTCAGGGGCGGGCCGATGCCGCCGGCCCATTTCGCCAACGGTGACTTCATCGCAGCCTGCCCAACTCTCTTCGTCTCAAACACATCTTCCACAGCAAGCATGTCCGCCCCCGCTCCAACCGTAGACTCGATCCCCGCTTCCCACGAGCCGATCAAGGCCGCCCTCCTCGGCGGCGGCCTCTTCGCAACGAACAGTTACGTGCCCTCTCTAGCTCTCGTGCCGGGCCTCTCCGTGTCGACAATCTGGTCACGCTCTCCCGAGTCAGCGTCCAAGCTCGCCGCAAAGGCAAAGGAGACGGGTCTCCCCAACAGTCCTTCTCCCGAGGTCAAGTCCGGCCCCGACGGTCTCGATGCCATCCTCGCCGACGACAGCATCAGGGCCATCATCATGGTGCTTCCCCTTGGCGTGCAGCCGGAACTCATCCGGCGCGCGTGGAAGGCAGGCAAACACGTCATCAGCGAGAAGCCCGTGGGGCGCGATGTGGAGCAGGCCAGCCAGCTCGTCGAGGAGTACGAGAGGGAATGGGCGCCAAAGGGCCTCGTCTGGCGCGTGGCTGAGAGTGAGTCGCCTCTGCACGGCCTCGTCTGTGCACCCTACTTCAGCTGACTGACGGCAGACTTCGCCCACGAGCCCTTCCTGCACCGCGCGGCGCGGCTCCTGGCCTCCCCACAGGTCGGTCCCGTGCTCTACTACCGGATGAACTTTGAGACTGTCCTCCTCGACGGCGCGTCCTACCACGCAACGACCTGGCGCACCGTCCCGGACTACCAGGGCGGCTTCCTCCTCGACGGCGGCGTGCACTGGGCAGCAGTGCTGCGCTGCGTCCTTCCTCCCGCATATTTGCCTACCACCATTACGGCGCACAAGGCCCTGCACCGCTCCCACATGCCGCCGCACGACACGCTGGTCGGCCTCGCCCTCCCCTCCCCCTCCGCGACGGGGGAGCCGCAGGGCTCCTTCGCGCCTGGCGCTGGCACGATGGATCTGAAAGACATGCCCGTGCAGCCTGGCCGCTCGGCCCCAGTGGGCAGCTTCACCCTCTCGTGGGCCCTACCTGACACCGCGCGGGAAAGTAGGGCGCAGAACGAGCTGCGCGTCACATGTGCGCATGCCACACTAACGCTCATCAACAAAGGACGCAGCTGGCGTCTAGAGCTTCGAGGCGAGGAGGGCGGCGAAGTGGCCGATGTCACAGAAGAGGGACCCGTGAGCGGCGTCGCGCGCGAATTGGCCGAGTTTGCGGCTGCTATTGCGGGCGAGAATGGAGTTAACAATGGCGAGCCGAGGGCGGCGCTCTGGGATGTCGGGTTTGTCGAGGCTGCGCTGGAGAGTGATGGTAAACCGAGGGAGATTGGCGTCAAGTTGGCGGTTTGAGTATGGATGGGCAGGGGACAATAGAGATTTGGGATGCAAGGGATGGACAATGCACTCACGTGCTCGTACTTATACTTTACGCTGCTGACATTGAGCTGACTCTGAGCTGACACAGAGACTGGGCCTAGAGTGGGGGAATGAGAATGCATTACTAACATAGTCCTGACTGACCAGGGACATACTAGTGGGGGGGGAAAAGGAGAGGCATTGAGTATAACGATCTGTGGGTGGATAAGGGACTACAGATGAGAAGGAGGCACACGTACGGATATTTTTGGGAGTTTTATTGTTTTTGTTCTTCGAGACACGGACCATGGGACTGAAATTGACCTGGGCAGACTAGGAGTGTTGCTTGGACAGTGTAAAGAGGGTGATGCGGGTGATGGAGATACTCTGCATGATGTGTCATGGTACACGTTGGCGATGGAGGAGATGTGCGGGCGTTGAGATGAGGATGATGGCGCCTTGTACGGCGGTGTTGATGATCTGGGAGATGTTGCTGATATTACAGATGATGTTGATCACTCATTAATCGCTCACCACACAGGTGACGTCGTACACGAGCGGTCCGTACTTTCCGCCGAGACAGAGCTATGGACATCGTTCAGTGGCGCGCGTAACAGCTAGCCTCGAGGTCGCTGTCCTCTGAGTCGGTCCCAACCTGCTGCGCACGTAGATGGCGCGGGATAAAGGCCGGGTGCTGCACTGGGGCACGGGGCGGGGCTCTGGTGCGGGCTGGAGGAGGGTCCCGGCGACCCTCAAAGGGGGGCTCATAGCGGCTCCCCCCGGGCGGCGGGTCGTAGCGGCCGCGCTCGACGTACATGTCGATACGGTTCTCGACGCGGTTCAGGTAATGGGCAAACTCGGCCATGTCCGCGCGGTTACGCACGCATTCGGGCCGCGTGATGCCCATCTCGCCGCGAGCCACTTTGTCCCAATACTCCTTCTCGACGTGCTGGACCGTCTGCGGCGAGGTGTCGTGCGGCCTGTAAGCGTCGAGCGTGACGCGCTTCATCATGCGGGTTAGGATGTCCTGCTTGTACTGCAGCTCGGCGCCGGCGGGGAGAATGTCGCGGCTGTGCGCGTCGTGCGGGTCGAGGCGCCGGACGTGACGCCTGACGGCGTTGAGGATCCTGTGTACCCGGTGGCGGCGGGGACGAGGAGGCGCCGGTGCCTCGGTCTCCGCAGGCGGGTACCTGGTCGGAGGGGTTGGGGGAAAGAGGCCCAAGCCGTACATGAGGTTGACGTCCGATTGGGAGTATTGCTGCTGATCCCTCTCCCATGCGCGAGACGCACCGCCATCGGTGAGGTGGTAGGAGGGGACGAGGTCGCGGGGCGTAGGCGCCACAACGATGGGACGAGAGATGTCACAGTCGTCCGGGTGGTAAGGCTGCCTCGACGGGCCGGGCGTAGGCTGGCGCTCGTAGCCGGCAGGCGTGCCGTGAACGTCCGTCCACCTCATCGGTGAATACCCCTGACGAGGGCGTTCATGCCCGCGGCCATGCGACGGAGCGGCCGCACCACCCTGCCCCAGCCTCGCCTCAGCCTGTCGACCATCGGCTCCTGGAAGCTCGCCTCGGTAGACGGCGTCGCCAGAGCCATCGCGCGCACGTCCGCCTCGTACTCCTGGCTGTCCTCGGATGCCCAGCCGCTCCACCGGTTCGAGGCCCGGGGCATCCAAACCGAGTCCGTCCCACAGCTCTCCGACACGTCCGCGTCCATTCCCGAGTCCGTCTCCCACTTCGCCCCAAGCTCCAGGGTTGTGAGAGTCTCCACAGACAATGATGCCAGATCCGCTGTCGTCAGAGTCGGATCCATTTTCGTCGCCCGAGTCGCTGGAATAGCCGTTCCGGTGGAGATGGGGTGGGAGCTGAGGCGACCAGCGCCCATGGTGTTCGATGCGCTCCCTGTGCCCCCGGATACCATTGGGGTGGTAGGGGCCGTAGGCAGTTCCAGCTGCTGACTGGGCGTTGAGGTACGCAATGCGCTGTCTACGGTTGAGCTCTGCGCACTCTTCGGAGTCGGAGTCGAACAAAGTCTCGGGCTCGGACTCAGACTCGATTTGCTCGGGCTCTGCAGTGAAGAAATTCCCGCCGAGCCAGAAGAGGCAACTGTAATCACCACGAAAGTTGCTTTCGATGGCGGCACTGCGGCTGAGGTTGTCACCGGCGGGATGATCGGCAGGAGTCTGGGTGGCGGAGACCTGGGGGTCGATCTTTGCAGGCGACTCGAGGATGGGGCAGGAACGTTCGTCGATCGGAGTTGAAGGGGCAGTGTGAAACTCGCTGCTATCGTCCGACAAAGCGTCGCACGACTTCATCTGTATGTCAGATCTGTCCCAATCGGAGGGGTGAGCAAGGAGTGCAAACGCAGTGGTGGTGGTTGCTCCGGCGACACGATGCTCTGCTGCTCCGTCACCTGCAACTGTTCCAGCACTCCTCCCTCCGTTGGGACAGTCCGACCGTGACTGCTTCTTCTGCAGCGGCAGGAGTGCCCTTGGCAGTTTTTTTCCCCCTCTTACGATCCTCCACAAGCTACTCCGTCGCCCAGGTAGTTGATCGGGTAAGGGACCAAGGATGGTGTACGGGTGGGTCAAGAAGCCGCTCCTCGAGCGGTATCGAAACCGGCCAAAGAGCGCCGCGCAGTAGTTACTGGCATACCCGCACACCTCAGGCGGTCATTGCACCTAGAGGCGACATTCACAATGCGAGTGTATGTACCGGCCCTCAGCGAGAACTGAATGACCGGCTTAGGCTTTGTCGGAATGACGTTGATCATACGTCCCACACCATCAGGGATCGGCTCATACCACTTAACAGTAGACCCGTCGTCCGGGACATTCACCAATCGAACAGTGAACGATGGATCGATTGTGCTGATAAGCAGAGTGCCTATGAGCTCAATCTCAGCTGGGTCCACCGTCTCCGCAAGTTGCAACAACAACTGCTCCCGGTGGCTCTGCCTAGACATTCCGATTCACCCCCCTGACTGATGGCGACAAAGCAGGGGTTGAAAGGAGGCTACTCACTTGGTTGCCGCGCCAGTTCTCTGATGGCATTTGATGCCCACCAAAACGAAAGGGTTGGAGACGATTGTAAAGGGAGGGTAAGCGGGGGTGGCGGAGAATAGAGGATGATGAGGTGTTGGGAAAGACGAACACCACATGCCACGTTCTTATGTGTTTGTGGGTGTCAGTCCGGTCATTAACGTTGCCGCAGCAGATGTGCACCATTGCGCCTTCCAGATGTGCCGACGCAAGCAGTTTCGCGACCGCCTGTGTGCTGTGTGTGCGAACGCCTGTGAAGCTGAGAGCGGGGGAAACCGCATCAGGCTGTCATCGCCTGGGCGTCATCTCAGGAGGACCAGCTTGCGCCGCCCATCAGTCCGCAGGCGACATTAGTAGAGAAGGATCTGCCAAGACCGTAGAAGTCCACTCAACCTGCCATCAGTGTGATGCGACTGGAGCGAGCAGTGATCATCGTCCGGGGATAACATGGCTGCACTCTCTCGCCATCGTCACAGATGCGGACGCGTAGCATGCAAACGTCTCATCAAGGTGCACAATGGAGAAGGCTGAGAGAGAAAGAGGTGAATGCGATGTAAACACGCCGTTCAGACTAGAGATCTCGTAACTGACCAGGGGTCCTCTGAACTGCTGCAGGCGTGATAAATATACCCCGGTGGAATTATACGGCAGTGTCAATGTCGCCTCCGATTGAAGCAGCACTGAGAAACAACAGGCGAATGTCGAGCCTGATGTAGGTCTCAAGAGAGAATAGCAGATATTGTACAGCTCCGTGGTGATTCAAGCTACTGAAACTCGAGTGCTCCCCGATATGGGTCTGCGAGGGCGGAGCTGTTCGTCCAGGTTGCTGAATCTAACGGGGAAACCCGGCCTGGTTGCCCTGGTTGCGAGTGCGAAGATCCATCAGGAAACTGATTCCTTTCAAGATCTGATTGAAAGCACTTCAGAACATCGTAAGCGCGTTAAAGGGGAGCGATTGAGATCACAACGCGCGCTTTGCTTCCCAAGGACAGATCGCGTTGTGCATATGGTGACAGGATGGGTGGGGAGGCGAGGCAATGGGAGAAAGACTGCAAGCTGGCCGTTTGGTCTGGCCCCTGCCTTTGACAGGGATGGGAAGGAAAGGGTAAATAGTTAAGAGTCTCCTCTCGCTGGGGAAGTTGTGCACGATCGACTCGCTAACGATCATGGCTGGTGCTCGAGCCCTTAGCGTGCGCGATGAAAAGCGCGACGGGAAACGTGCCTGTGGGCCGTTTGGGCAGAGAGCGTCTGGGCGGAGAGAACGCGGCCACCAGATTGCGTGGTGTGTGTGGCAGTGCGAAAATACGAAAATTCCGGAGCGCCCCTCTGTGACGTGTGCGGTGCCGGAGCCGGACATGTTGGAAGAGCGATCAGAGCGCAGCCACGGCCACGGCGGCAGCGCCGCCGTGGCTATATATGGAGGTATCAACTGTAGTTCATCGTTATGCATCTCTCATTTACAACAGGACAGCCCTCCATAAGCAAGCGCACGTTACAAAATGCAACACTACGTGGAGGGAAACATAGCACCTGGGGGAGAGAACCACTCACACTTGTATTCAGCAGCCAGGACCTCAACTGCGATGAGATGAGATCATTGTTCATGAGCGGTTTTACGGTGGGCTCCTGAATGATATCAGTGGGCCGCTGCGTTTCACTTGGACATTGCCTATGGAGACCGGGTGAATGTGATTTTTGACGTGCGCTGCAAGGAACTTGAAAGGCTTGAGACGACTTCGGATATGAGAGGATGCTCGCTTGCCTTTGCAAAACTCTTGATACACACGGTCTGAGCTCTTAGTCAAGTGAGAGCAGGCTGTCTATCGTTACTTGCTCAACACTTTGAACATGCATAGCGGATTGCTATGAAGGTGCCTACCAGGACGCAGGACGGCGCCTCATGGGGTCGCGGAAGTCCTCGCTGCCGGCTAAGCGGGCCTTCCTGTCTAGAACGTTGCCGAAGAAGAAAGGTACCATGGGGGGTTGAACCTCACCGTTGATGTGCCTTTTGCCGCGCGCCAGCATCTCCTCACACCAGGTGTGGTGCCTCAGGACATAATCCTTGACGGCAGCGGTTAGGGCGCGGTTTTTGCCGGTCCAGCGTTCGGGTCCCCTGTTGAAGAGGAAGCTCTTGCGAGCCATGATGTCGTTGAGACAGTCGAGACGACCCGCAACGTGCTGTGCCTCGAACAGCGCGGTCCAGTCTTGGTCGGACTGGACTAAGATCGAAACGTCGTCGACGATGATGGGGTCGTCGATATAAACAACTAGCTTCCTGTGGAAGCTTTGCGCGGACCCCATAGCTGTTTGTTGATCCTAGGGTCTGAGTGTCAGCTCAATAGGTACTGCAACTAAGCTCACCGAGGAGATAGATGTTTGATGGAGATTGATGGGGATGAAGCAAAGAGAGGAAGACGGGGAGGAAAAGTGATTGTCTTCGAGTCCGAGCCCTTCTGTCAGATACACAACTGACGACACTCTGGCGCGTCGTCGCTGCTGTCAATAGGCAGAGGCGCGAGGAGGCGAGGTAGTCGCTCGTGTCCAGACCCAGGCCGTAGCTCGAACAGATTACTGAACCTGATTTTTGTATCCTTCAGAGCCTTGGCACTTTCCAGTCGCTCCTCCTGCATCCTGATGCCCCCCGCACATGACTCAGCGCGGTTGCGACGGTTGCGGATCCCTCGCGTCCGCTTATCCATAGGACCGCCATCTCTATCTGGCGCGAGAGAGCAAGAGTGATGTGTGACCGGTCCCGCGGGATGGGTGGACCTGGCCTCCAACAAGATCGTCCAGAAGGTTCCGACCAAGCGGCAAGGCAGTGGCAGGCATTAGGACAGATCATGAGGACGCGTCTGTCGCGCCCGTGCCAAGCGTGAGTCGCGAGTTGACGTTCTTCGGGTGACTGAGTGTCGCACTCAGCTCGCTCCTCACGCCGGCCGTTTGAGTGGGCGACCACTGCGGGACTTGCACGCAAGACCGAGGGGGGAAGCTGAGGGGCTGTGAGCTATATATAAGCGCTTGTCTGCAACTTCTCTCCTTCTTCCCGACACCTTCTCACTCCAAACCCACATTCCACCACAGTGCGTCTCATAGAGCTAGCATATACCCAACGGAGTAGCTCACCTTCAGTCTCAGCAGACCTCGAAGTACGTCTTTGCTTTCCAAGAGCGGGGGCACCGTCTGTGAGTTTCGTCACCGTCGTTGACTAACTCCAATCCAGCCCTCACGTGTGCGCTATCTGATCAAGCTTGGACAATGAGGTGTGAGTTGCCGGAACTTGAGCATAGTTAACTCTTCCTCAGATAGCATGTTACGCGTGAGTTGCCCAACCTCGCTCAGTGCCAACTCCTTCACAGTGTGCGGCGTTTAGGGAACTTCATAGTCGAGGAGGATGGATCAATGCATCACCTTCGAAAGACAGCGGTGCGATATGAGTGAGAGTAACTGTTCGGCCAGCTAATCACCAGGGGGCAACTCTGGTTTCGTGCATCGCTTGGATACATTCTTTATCTGGGTCTGACCCCGTCACACCGTCGAAGCCCGGCTCAGGTGAGTTTCTCATGTCCGTGTGTCCTAACTCCTACCAGTGTCCGTATATCAATCCAGACGCCGTGAATTGTCGAGAGAAAGACGCGGTCTACCTTGAACCAGCCCCGTCAGATCCCCAGATCAAGAGTTCGAGTGCCAGGGATTATCACACCCATCTTGATAGGTGCGAGCGTATCCTGAGTGAGTTGTCCAGGCGGAGAGGAACTCAGGCACAGGTCGCGACGCCGTGTGTGGTAGACATTAAGCTTCACTGCGAGAGCACTGGAGAAGCACGAGACCGAGTCCTCTCTACGGGTTGACAGCGACGATATGTCCACGGCCGCTCGGTACATTGGAGGCTGGCAGCTGTGAATTAGCGTCAGTCTCTTCCTATATCTCAGTGGGTCATCGTTGGCGATTCTTGCTCGGCTACGAACAGGGGACTCGGTGAGCCTCACCCACGAAGGCGGATTGGCGTGTAACTGGAGTTCCAGCCGTCGGGCGTGCTCCGGTCATCCAAGAACCAATAGTGAGGAGTTAACGGCGCTCTCTTTCCCATCAACGTGAGTTATCGACACTTGGCTAGCGTCTAACTGCGTTTCAGACTCAGACAGTTACTCTGAGTACTGTGAAGATGCCGTTGTTGTCGTGAGAAGCAATCGATTCCCACCAAGCACTTGCGCGCATCGACTGTTGACGGCACGATCCTAACGATCCGCGTCTCTTGCGGCGTGAGTTGCTTTGGCCAGATTAGTAATAACTCCGCATTCAGGCAGACGCTTGGGGTCGTGTCATAGAACGGTTACTGTGAGTTGTGATGAGCGCAACGATTAACTCCTGTCAGGTTCGTCCACTGTGTTTGCGCTCCTGCCGCTGCGAGCGCCTGCCGATTTTGCCTCCAACACGCGTATTACGCATAGTCCTTATGGCCGACTTTCGCAGTCTCGGGCCAACAGGAGCCGATGGTGGGGCACTCGCAGTGAGTTGCTATGCGCTTCGCGATATCTAACTCTACCTCAGAGACATCTATCGAGTCTCCGAGTTCGTGATGGAGCCAGCGACTTGGTCCGATGTTCGCCATCCTGTAATCGAAGGTGAGCTGACTTTCGGCACGGCTTAGCTGATATCAGTATCTGTCATAGCGAGCTCGCGGCCGACAAGTCAGTGGGAAGCGAGGTTGGCATGAGTCTGGCTATGCAGTTTTAGGGTTAGGTAATGGCATGAGTCGCGTCGCACGTTACAACAGAATGAGGACATGGCAGGGGTGTGGCTGGTTGTGATTTGCCGAGCATGCTTTTGGTCATTGGGCTCAGTTCCTGGAGAGAGAGGATGAGACAAGTGTTCCAGGCCGTGTAAGCTGCACCGCAGGTGACGGTCGAGCGAGTATAGGCGAATGGCCTACTGGGCTCGCTGAGTGAGCCATGCAAGGACGATGTCGAGGTTGTGCCTCGTCTTGTTGCTGGTGGAGTAGCACTGATGTCAGCTAGCGATCTGGCGGGCTACGATAGCTTACGGAGACGGCACGGCCCTGGATTTCTGCGAGGCGCATACGGCTGATGATGTCGTCGACGGGAAGCGAACCGGGCAGGTCGTTCTTGTTCGCAAGCACGAGTAGGGGCACACCAGCGAGATCGGGTATCGACAGTAGGGAGTGCAGCTCCGAAGTAGCTGTCGGCAGGCTCTTTTGCTGGTCGTTAGTAAACTACTGCGTAGCTAGACTCACGTCTGCTGAGTCCACAACATAACTGCCGTCAGCTAGATGTCAAGAGTATTGCAGCTTACACAATCGCGTTTGTACCACGGCAGTAGCGGTCCCACATCCCGCGGAACTTGGGCTGGCCCTGCATGTCAGTTATGGGGTCAGGTAGTGAATGAACTCACAGCAACATCCCAAATCTTCATCGTGACGTTGCCTTTGCGGACTTGACGCAGGTTGAAGGCGACCGTTGGAACGACATCCTCAGACCACTGACCGGAGCCGATAACGTTCACGAGCCTATTAGTGAGCAGTCCATCATAAAAACGTTGAGGGGGCGATCCGTGGAGCAGATAAGCGGCAAGGTATCGATGATGGAGTTCATGGCGGAGGTGGAGAGATTGGTTGATGTGCGAGCCATCGGAGGAGTGTTGTTAGCGGGTGGATGACGCCGATCAGTCAGAGGCCACTTACGATGTCTTTCCGCTGGCCTGAAGGTCAGTCACAAACTGCATTCATCGAACCAACTCACCTGAAGTCCAATGATCGTGATCTCGATGTGTTTACTCCAAAACAACGACCAAAGCCATTCGAAGAATCCACCGAAGACGGCCATCTCAGCGGATCAGCTTGTTGAGTCGCGACAGCACGCTCTCGGTGCTCTGTAGCTTGATCCCGAGTGATGAGTAGACCGTCACGGAGACGCAGTTTGAAGTAGTGGATTGGTGATGAGGTCCGATCGCAAGTTGAAGCGCTCAATGACGCTTTCGTGGGCGTATTGCGACCGAGGGGTGGAGGTTGGGTGGAGTGAAAGGGAGGTGTGGAGGGACGAACGAGCGAGTCGAGGTCGAGCGAGTGTGTGGAGTGAGGGCTCGAAAGCGAAGGGTGCAGGGGGATAGATCAAGAAGTCACAGGCTCAGAATGCGATGTTGAGATTGCCTCCAAGTGAGGGGATGTGGGTGTCCTTGTGCAGGATAGTGAGAGCAACTGATGACGACGGAGCGGGGCCGTTTGGAGCCTGTAGTGGCAAGTTGCATGAGCAGTCAGGCACGCCGATGTAAGTCGCCGATCGATCACTCCGAGTCATGTGCCCCGCGTGCTCAGCCCCCACACCTTAACACTCCTGAGTATGCAGCCTCTCCGAGTCGGACTCAGAGCACATTGCATGACAAATGGTATCGGAAAGTTGAGCATTATGGAGGGTATAAAGCAATAAGACTAGATACACAGATGCGAAGAACGTCAGACAGGAAAGAGGAGGCGGACGGAAACAACGCAGGCCACGATCAGACTACATGTGGCTCTTGAAAAGGCCCTCGTTGATGTACTGGGCAGTAAGAGAGCGCCCTCCGAAGAAGCGTCCCTGCAATCCGCGCTGGGCACGCTCAGCTCCGTCAATGTCCTTGAACTCGATGTAGACATCACCCTTGTTGCTCATCTTGTCGACCTTGATGCGAGCAACGTGTCCGTACTTGTTCTCAACCTCCACCTTGACATCATCCGCGAGATCGATGTCCCAGTTGCGCTCGGTCTCCTCGTCGGGGTTAAACATGTTGCTGACGAGTAGGAAAGTTGTGGGGCGAGCACGCTCCTGCTGCTGAGGGGCGGGGGCGCGCGAGCGCGACGAATCGTCGGGGTTCTCGCGGCGGGCGAGTTTGTACATTAGGTCCATGCGGCCCTGAGCATCGAGACGTCCGCCACGGCGACCATTACCGCCGCCACGCTCCTCGTCCTCAATACGCGGCGCACGGGGCGGGTCGACGCTCATGACCTTGATCGTCTTGTCGGCAAGCTCGAAATTGTTCATCGCATCGAGAGCCATCTGAGCGGAGTTGAGTTCGGCGAATTGGATGTAGGCCGTTCCTTTGCTGGTGCCAGTCACATCTGTGTGCAAGTCCACGAATTCAATCTCACCGAATGGCTCAAAGACTTGACGAATGTCTTCTGCGTTTAGAACCTCGGCGAGGTCGGCGATAAAAAGACGGTGGTAGGGCAGAGCCGCCTCGGCGTGCGCATTGACGTCGACACCGAGGCGGTGCTGCAAACCTGGGCTAAGTGGGGGGAAGCGGCGCTGCTGGATACGCTCACGACGCTCACGGCGCTCAGCCTTCAGGGTAGCGAGGATGGCTCCGAGGTTCATGCCGTCGGGGTTGCTGCTCGCGTCGGTGAGGGTCACGAGGATCGGGATGCCCATAACGATAGTTCCTGAGAGAGCAAGTGCCTTACTAACCAGATCGGTCGAAGCCAGTTCCACATACCCGATGCCCCTAGAACGGCGAGAGTGGCGGTCGTTGATGATGCGCGCGTCGCGGACGGTGCGTGGGCCCAGCTTGTCTTCGAAGAATAAGCCTAGATCTGAGGATTTGAGTGACGCAGCCAGTTGCGAAACAAATACGGAGCGAGCTTCGGAGTCCACCTCGTTAAGGAGGTCAGCGGCCTCATCGCGCGCAGAGCTGCCGCGACGGCGGCGGGGAGAGTGGTAATCGCGCTGCAACGTCAGCTCAAGGGACCGCCATGGTACACTCACTCCTTCCCGGCGAGCGGCTTCACGACGCTCTTCCATCATCTCACGGTCGCGGCGCTCACGCTCACGCTCCTTCTCCTCTCGAGTCATAGCACGGACGCGTGCACGTTCGGAGTCTCTGTCGTCACGGTGGCGGCGTTCACGCTCACGGTCCCGGTCGCGGGAGCCCGAGCGGTCACGGTCACGCCTACTGCTGCGGTGGCTCCGCTCGTCATCATCGCGATCGCGCTCGCGGCGATCGTCGTGGCGACTCCTGTCCCTCTCGCGTTCACGGTCGCGGTCGCGTCCGCTGCGCTCGCGGCTGTAGCTCCTGTCGTCACGGTCGTCACGAGATCTGCGTCTGTCATCATCGCTCTCGCGCTCGCGGCGGCGGTGGCGGCGCTCGCGGTCGCGCTCCTCGTCAGAGTCGTAATGGCGACGTCTGCGGTCCTCAGGGTCTCGGTCTTCGCGCTCGTAGTCGCGTTCATCGTCGTGGCGATGGCTTCGGCGTCTGGTCCTGTCACGATCATCATCGTCATCCTCGCGATGACGCTTCTCACGTTTACTGCAAAGATGTTAGCGTTTCCAAAGCATTATGACCTAGATGGATTTCACGGCAAAGACTTACGAGGTGAGTTCCGGGGTCCGGTCCCGCAAAGGCTGGGGCTCGTGGGGAGGAGAGACCGACATGATTTCACTGGCTTGCCTGTAGCTTAGTGCTGTCGGATATTTTGTAGCGTCCCGAGATTGAAATCAATAATCAGAACAAAGGCAGCGCGAAGGTGGTTGGCTGATTGTTGTAGAAAGAGAAACTGGACTGATCTTTGGATGTTGTGGCCACCGAGAATGCAAACGAACACCGACCGTCACGGTGAACATTGAAGACGACGCTGAGCTGCCAGGGCCTACGATCGGCGGAGATACGGCGTTAGGGGGCGGTGGCATTTCAGGGCCGGGTGGACTTCGTGACTGTCCGTCACCTCCGAGCCAAAAGTCGAGACGGTCTGGAGGGTTGCGACGAGTTCACGTCGACCACTAGCCGACGCACACGACTCGCCCGTTATCAGATACACACCGGCCATTCTGTTCCGCGCGTCGAGGGTGCACCTGAACATGCGGGATTGAGCGGCCTTCGATGATCATCCGACATCTAGCAGCTCGTACGGGTGCTATCCGCTCATCCTTGGCGAGCCTCCACCCGTCCAGCCGGCAGTCATCGCGGCACCTCGCCTCCGCCTCGGTGGCTCTGGCTTCCCCAGAAGTCGACGACCGACCAACACAACATGAAAGCGGTGATGTGGTGAGGGCGCCGAGGCTGAAAATGCCTGCCGGACACGATCCACCGCCTGTCGACGTTCGCCGATCTGCTGCTGCTTCGTCTTCCTCGTCTTCCTCGTCATCAGTCCCTGAGTCTTCGCGCCGATCTAGGTCAGCTCGCGCTTCTACATCGAAACCTTCCGGCAGAAGCAGGAGGCAATCAGAAGCGCCCCCTGTATCAGCCCCGTTGAAGGAGCGGAAGACCTTTACCCGCGATTCGCCTCCCCACCTGCCTTCGAGCCAACCGCCAGGCCGTCCAGCGACGCCGTTGAGCCCGGAAGAATTGCGAAGACAGCAAGAAGAGCGTGCGACCCAGTTTATGGAATCGGCTTTGTCTATCCCGGTGCCCGACCCGAAACTCTACCTCCGACAGCTCGTCAGTCACCTCGAGTCGGATTCGTCGCTGCTGAGCCCCAGCTCCATCGCCGCGCTCGAGATGTACGCCCTACGCCTGAACGAGACGCAGTTTGCCGAACGTGTCCGCGCTCTGGGCTTCCGAGAGCGCCTCCAACTCCCTCCTCGACAGAAGATAGGCAGATACCGAAACGCGAAGGTCTCGACGAACATGTGGATGACGAAGAAGTACCCGCCGCTACCACTGCTGCCCGAGAGCGAGGACAAGATTACCGCGAACACCTTTCTGCGGTATCAGCACTACCTGCTGATCAACTCGGAAGGACACAGCCTGCGGACCACAATCAGCACGTTGGAATCGTTGAAAGCTGCCCCGACAGAGAAACTCGCCGCGCTGCATCTCGCCCTGTGCTATGCCAAGGAGCCTCATGCGTTGCTCGATGAGGCTGAGGCCATCGGCGTCACGTCGTTCCGGAGGCAGACTGCACACTGCAGTGTCATTGCTCTGCTACAGCGGCGAACGAAGACCGAGGATGTCCAGCGCCTGATGAGGCGTTTCAAGGGAGTTCCGTCACCCGAGACGTTCCGCCTTGTTGCTTTGCACGCGCTGAAGAATAAGGACGAGGAGCTGGCGAAGTACGCGTGGGAGGAGGGTCGGACGTCACTTGCGCATGAGCGCCGTATCGCCAGTGCGCCAGTTACTCCGCGTCGACTACCTCGGACCCGCGGCCAGGCTACTGGCGCAGTGCCTCGGGTGACGCCCTTCTTTCGACACCTCGGCCGACACCTCACACGTTGGGAGCGAGTCATGCACTGCATGAAGGACCGAGGATGGGCGCATCGAGCGCAGTTCGACCCGGCGCAGGTCCCGAAGGGCCTACCGACTCTCGCAGCGCGTTGGTTCTGGGGGCCGGACCCGAACCCGCCCTCTGAGCAGGACAGCGATTAGACACGACCACACCACCACTCTCGAAGACGACAAAGGCGGAGTAGACAGGAGATCACGAATATAGAGGAGGGGAATCACAGGAAGACTTGAGACTAAGAGAAGACAACAGCAGCATCAGTGTACCACTACGACATCACGGCATCTCTAGCATTAGACCAGCATCAGTAGACCACCCATCATCATCATGCCCTCGGCCGACACCTCACACGTTGGGAGCGAGTCATGCACTGCATGAAGGACCGAGGATGGGCGCATCGAGCGCAGTTCGACCCGGCGCAGGTCCCGAAGGGCCTACCGACTCTCGCAGCGCGTTGGTTCTGGGGGCCGGACCCGAACCCGCCCTCTGAGCAGGACAGCGATTAGACACGACCACACCACCACTCTCGAAGACGACAAAGGCGGAGTAGACAGGAGATCACGAATATAGAGGAGGGGAATCACAGGAAGACTTGAGACTAAGAGAAGACAACAGCAGCATCAGTGTACCACTACGACATCACGGCATCTCTAGCATTAGACCAGCATCAGTAGACCACCCATCATCATCATGCCGCCATTCATGCATACTTGCCATCGGAACCTGCGTTGTACTACACGGTGCGTTGTTGCAAATTAGACAAAGCTGTAAGGGTAGGCGACAATGAGAAATGTTCGGACACCCCGTCATCCGTCGTCCGCAGAGGCGCGGGCGGGGGAACTGACATCCTACCGAGCCCCAAGGCTCGTAGATAAGGTACAATCATGCTGTGCCACGGCGGAGATCGGGCGGAGATCGGGCGAGGCATTCTCGCGCTCGGCGATCCACTTCGACGCAGCCTACGACGCAGCCTATGACGCAAGGCTCCTCCAGCCGACCTCGGGCTGCTTCTCCTTCTTGGCCGCGAGGACGTGCGGCGGGACGAACTGGCCGTTCTTCCTGCGCGCGCCGCCGGTGGTATCCTCGTCGTCGTCCGAGTCGATGCTGGCCTCTGCCAGACTCTCAAACACAGCCCCGGGGTCAGCAGCATAGCTCATGACCTGCTCTCTCTCTCTTCCGAGCGCGGCGCTCCCGCGGCGCCGGCCGGGTCGCTCGCGCATCGCGCGGATCAGGTTCGGCACGACGACGCCCTCCCTGTCGCTGACCGAGGTCTTGATCTGGTACTCTGCGCTCGTCTTGCACGGCTTCATCGCGATGTTGATCGGCATGCTGCGCGCGAGCGCGCTCGTGGCCGGGCTGTCGTCGTCGTCGTCGCTGTCTGAGCGGTGCAGGACGGAACTCATCTGGCCCTCGAACTTGGACCAGGCCGCGCGGTGGGAGGGCGCCTCGGCCGCAAACGTGCGAGACAAGTTGTCGTCCAGCATAGACCAGATGCGCGCCTCGCGGTGCGATTTCGGGCGCTCCTGTTCTGGTAACTCGGGCGCTGTCGTCGGCGTGTCCGTCTCCATGTCGAAGACGTATTCTGATGTCAGCTCGGGAACGATTGGTTAGCTTACCTTCCTCGTCGTCGTTGTCGACCGCAAGGCCATCGACGTGCCCGTCTTTCTCCCCATCTGTGTCCTCCTTCTCGCCATCCTTCGCAGACTCCTTGGCGTCCTTTGCGTCCTTCGAGTCCTTTGCACTCTTCTCAGGCTCCTGGAACTTGACGCCCTTCTTTTTCTCTCCGGACGGCTCGCCATTCTCGGTCTTGCCCTTGTCCTTCTCCTTCTCCTTGCCCTTCTCTTTCGCGTCTGCGGACGCAGCACGAGCCTTCTCGGCGTTCTCGGCGGCGGACGCGGCCGCGCTCTGCCGCCTGGTACCCCGCTCCACGCGCTTGCGCGCCTCGGCGCGCTCGAGCCCAATCCATGAGTCGATACCCTTCTCCTCTTCCTCGACCTCCACCTCGACGTCCTCGGCCTTCTCCTCTTCCTTCTTCCGCCGTCCGTGCTTCAGCGCCTGCTCCTCCATTGTTGAGAAGGCAAAGCTCATCGCAACCTCGCGGTCGACGCCCTGCTCGCGTGAGACCGTCTTGGCAATGTTCTCGAGCTTGTTGTCGTCGAACTGTTTCGGTGGCGGGGCATGGAAGGCGTTGGCGCTAATGCTAGCGGCGAGCAGGGAGCTCGTTTGGTTCTGGGCGGCGTGGTAGTTGTGCTGACCCGAGATCTTTGGCGGCGACACTGTCACTCCCGACGGCCGCTCGAGATCCGTGAACGGCACCTCCTTCTTGCCGTCCTTCTTGCCGTCGAAGGACTCGCGAGGCTTCGGTGGAGCCGGATGCTGCTCGCTTGGCTGGGCATGAGCGTCCGCCCATCGCGACCAGAGCACCTCGACCTCGCCGCGGACCTCGTCCTCCAGCCGCCGCATGTCCTCCACTCGCGCGTTGACGTACGCCACGATGTCGGCCTCCATCTCTCCTCGCTTGTCCTGCAGCTTCACGACGGCCGATTTGCACATCTCCCGCAGCTTGGCATGACTCGGGATGAAGGGCGGCGGGAGGAAGAACGGATCCGGCACCGGCGGCAGGAAATGTGATGGGAGCTGAGGTGCGCTCTCGGTCGCCTCTGGCGGTCGTCCGAAACTGCTGTCCTTCGGGATATCCAAGTGTAGTCCCGTGAACGGAAGCGTCGGCTTCTCAAGTGCCTTGTCGAGGGCTTCGCCGAACTGGTCGTGTCAGCTTACAGTGCAATCGCAGCTCAGGAAGCTGTTGAGGTAGGTCACGGTGACTCACAAGAACGCCGCTGCTGAAGTCTACTGTGACCCACGCATTCTCCGGCGCCGTGTCTTCCTTCTTCTTCCCCTTCGCCTCGTACACGCGCACACCGCAGACCAAGCACTTGCGCCAGCTCGGTTCGTCCGCTGGATCGCGGTCCTCGTCCTTATCGCTCTTTCTGTCCTTCGTGGACTTGCTGTCCTTGCTTTCGCTGGCATTCTCGAATCGAGCCAGGTCCAGGTGCACCTAACTGGTCAGCACTATCTCGGTGGCTTGCGCGCTCGCGCCTGATACGCACGATCTTCTCCGCTTCGGACGGGAGCCAGACCTGGTGCCTGCTGTCGTGCTCGAAGGCTGACGGTCCGGCGTGGACCTTGTCGAGCAGATCGTCTGGAACGCGCCCGGCGATCTGGACATTGAGGCACGCACATGCGATTCCGCACGGCGTGGAGGTGCTGGGCAACGGTGCGTCGCTGTGGATGGCGGGCGAGTTGTTGGAAGGTGGGAAGGAGCCGTCTGGCCCCGAGTCCACGGGGTCGCTGGTCGGCATGGTGGGTGGGAGAGACGGGGTGGTGGGTGGTGCAGTCGACGGATCTGGTGGTGAGTCAATGGTTGATGGGAGCAAGTCGATATGGTTGTCTGGATCTGGACGGTTGGATGTATGTGGATGTGCTATGTGGGCTTACCTCCCGTCCGGCTGGCTGGATGCTGGCTGGGTGGTGGCTCGCTTGCGCGCTTGATGTCATTGATCGTCAAAGAGTCGGGGCCGGAACTGGGTGGGTCTGGAGACTCCGCCAGCGTACGCCCAGCGCCCAGGACCAAGCCTGTCTGCGGGAATGCGGGTCATGCGGGCCAACCAAGCTAGGCGCCGCAGCATCTCGGTGGTGGCGGAGACAGGCGTCTCAGGGTCCCGCATGCCTACTCTTGCCACGGTATCTCCGGCCTCCACCTTCTGCCCTGCGTCTGCCGCTCAGCGGCTCGCGCGCGGCTCAATCGGTGGCAACAATTTCTGGCTGTAGCCGACAGGTGGCCTCCCTCGTCCACTCGCGAAGCGCATAGTTGCCGACATCCTGCGATCGCCCCCGACGACAACTTCCTGCACGTCGAGCACACGCATTCTCATCCGCCAACGGAACACACGGCGACGCTAGGAGATCGGAGTCGCGCGCAATGCCAACCCAGTGCAGCATATGCGAGTCGGCCCGCGCCCTCGTCAAGCGACCAAAGACAGGTCAGCAGGTGTGCAAGCAGTGCTTCTTCGACGTCTTCGAGACCGAGGTGCATGAGACTATCACGAAGAGCGGCGCCGGAGGAGGGAGCATCTTTGAGCGCGGAGAGCGTGTGGCTATCGGAGCAAGCGGTGGGAAAGGTACGCTGCGACACCGAGGGCAGCGGAACTCACTGACATCAGATTCGACGGTTCTCGCTCATGTCTTGACGACGCTGAACCAGCGCTACGATTATGGTCTTGACCTGCATCTGCTCTCGATTGACGAGGGCATCAAGGGATACCGAGATGACTCTCTGGAGGTAGGTTTACTCAAGGCTACAAGCTTTATGCATGAGAATCTGAAGCTGACGAACAGACCGTGAAGCAGAACCAAGCCGAATATGGGCTTCCCCTGAAGATCTTGTCCTACGATGAGCTATACGGCTGGACGATGGACCGCGTCGTCGACCAAGTCGGCAAGAAAAACAACTGCACGTTCTGCGGCGTCTTCCGAAGACAGGCGCTGGACCGCGGCGCCGCCGAGCTCGGCATCGAGCACATCGTGACAGGCCACAACGCGGATGACATCGCCGAGACGGTCCTCATGAACAGTAAGTATCAGTGCAGGCAGCAGCGTGCCTCCAGTGCTGCTGCTCTACATTGCTGCCACTGGTTCCTTCGGATTAGCTGATTCCCAGTTCTTCGCGGTGATGTCGCGCGCCTCGGTCGCTGCACGGCAGTGACGACCCAAGGCGACGACACGATCAAGCGCTCCAAGCCCTTCAAGTACGCCTACGAGAAGGAGATCGTCATGTAAGCTACATAATCCATAATCTGGTCGTTAGCTGACATCAGGTACGCCTACTTCAAGAAGTTGACCTACTTCTCCACAGAGTGCATCTATTCTCCCGAGGGTAAGCTTGTCGTCCACTGCTGTAGCTGACAACAGCGTACCGTGGCTACGCCCGCATTTTCCTGAAGGATCTGGAGGCGGTGCGCCCCTCAGCGATCATCGACATCATCCGTTCAGGCGAGAGCTTCGTGCTCGACAAGAAGACGAAGGGCAACTTGAAGTCCATGCGTGAGCTCGATTTTGCCAGTTCTTAGCTGACAGACAGAGACGTGCAAGCGCTGCGGATACATCTCCTCGAACGATCTCTGCGTGAGTTTCCTTCCGTCTCCGTTGTTCTGCGGATTCAACAGCTGTATTCAAGCCGCGATTTAAGCTGACTTGGCAGAAAGCCTGCGCTCTCCTGCAGGGTCTCGAGAGCGGACTTGATCGCCAGGCTCTCGTGAGTTGCTGCTCTACGATTCTCAACTGACATCCAGAAAGACAGCTACTCTCCGAGTGGCGAGGCGCCGGCCGGCCAGCGCACGATCCCGAAGTACCAGCGCAAGCTGCGCGTCGCGGAGGGCACGGAGGGCGTGGAGGGAATCGAGCGACCGCTCGCCAAGCTCGAGGTCAGCGCGGAGTAGACAGCCCCGGACATCGCTGCGCAAGTCTGCGCATCTCTGAGATTGGGTCTCCGGCTGTCGCCCGCGTTTCGGCAGCAGGACCATCTGTACCACCACAGCATCACTAGATATTACACTTGCATACTCATGTACAACTACTGAATCACTGGACAAGTCTGAAGGATTGGTTCGGGTATCGGCTCTCGAGGCGGGCGTGGAGGTCGGGCTCAGCGACCTGCGAGCCTCCGACTGACTTGTCAGCTTCTACCTCCAAGGAACACAGCTGGCATACTCACGCTGGTTGCCGAGGGTAAGCCACCCCTCTCTGATATTGTGTTTACGGCCGAAGAGCTCGAGCTTGCGTCCTGAACTCAGCCGCTCAAGGACGCCATACACCTCATCCGGCTTGCGACTCGTCTCGCGAACCTCAGCGACAACGACGTCGGTATCGATGCCTCTCCTGAGAGCGCGCAAGCCTGGGTCCTCGTCCCACGGCACGGGCTTGTCGCGCGGCCAGTTCGCCGGCCGACGAGAACATTGCCTTGAGAGTAAGTTGCTGACGTAGCTTTTGAAGCGAGGGCTAGCATCATCAGCTGGTGAATCGTGACAAGCACTTTCGCTGGACCGGGACACAGACGTGAGTGCACTTGGCACTGTTGTGATTGTTTACTGACTGTTAGTGCAGCCCATGTGATCTGTAGTTTCTCTGGCTGATGTACTGGCTCTCGCTGATGCTGTCCTGAACAAGGCACTGACCACTGATTAGGTACACTCGACAGACCCAGGCTCGCACGTGTGGTTCAGCCAGTGTCCGGTCCGTCCTGTGCGGATGAGGCGCTGTAGCTGGTTCGTCTTGAGCCACACGAGCTCGTCGACGCGGACGTAGCCCCAGAGCGCGAACAGCTCGCGCGCAAGCTCCATCGCTCGCCCCGTTACCCACAGCGCCAGGATGCCCCAGTCCGGCTGCAGCGAGGCAAGCGGCAGGCCGCGCATCTCGTCGTCCGTCATTGTACCGTAGGGGAGCTGGTGTCAGTTACCCCTCACTGAGTTAACTTACAGTCATGTGGATGTCCCATGGCGGGTCTGCCACGATCACTTGGAACCTGTTGTTAGCGCAAGAGGCCACATCGAAGCGCGGATGGGAGATACGTACTGCCCGAGAACGCTGAAGTCGAAGCTTCGGATATCACAGTTCACCCACTGCGCGGGACCCTTCGTCACCTTCCCCGCCAACTTCTCCGGTACCGGCAGCGGCACGGGACCAGGCGCAGGTACAGAATGGCGCTGCTCGGCGGGCGCAACCTGGAAGTGGAGGTATCTAGTGTCAGCTCTGCTTCAGAAGTCGTGAGCTGGTATCGCGTTTGCCGCTGGGGAGGCCAGTGGACCTTGTCCGCGGGATCGCTGGATAGTACAGCACGTAAAGATACCCACCGACACTCCTTAGTTCCGCGCGTCCCTTCCCCGAGACTCGGGTTGTTGCTGAACATGCCTTCCCCGTAGCACATGTTGAGGTAGGAGCAATATCCAAGACTTGGGTCGGTATACGGTCTGCTGATGGGCTCCAAGTGAGTTCGGGTGCAGACCCTACCGTTTGCCTTAGCGCAAGCATCTGGTGTCGTATGACCGCATACGGGGTTGAACGGTGGCGACGTGTGAGTCTGCTGTCAGCTCTATCACGAAGCAAGAAGCTTACAGCCAAGCGGCGCAGACGAGTCTTCGCCGTCTCGCGCTCGAGGAGCTGCCTGAGCTCCGCGGCCGCGGATCCCTGCCCCGGATTTCTCGGAGCGGGTTGCGTCTCAGCCATTATCGTCGGTCTCGCAGATGTGGTGATGCAGAGAGCTGAGATCTGGGTCGTCAAGGACGTGTGCGGTCGTAGGGGCGCTGGCCAAGGTGAAGTGGAGGTCTCGCCTGACGGCCAGACGGTTTCAGCTCGCGGCGCGCGGGGTCGTGCCTTCCCTACGAATTTCCACGTGGCCTGCCCTGGAATCCAGCGCACGACGGCGACGCCTTCAACAGCTCAGCTTCGTGCACCGTCGTCGACGTTCGACAGTCCACGGCCCGACGACGACAGCACTCCGCAGCCATGATCAACTATGTCATGCTCGTGAGCCGGCAGGGTGAGTATGATACTGACTGAGGAAATGCTGGCCGTTGTCAGCTAGGTCTCGAGAGTTCGTTCCTGCTGCAAGCTAACTCATCTCAGGCAAGGTGCGCCTCGCGAAATGGTTCCAGACACTGCCGAGCAAGACGAAGGCCAAGATCGTGAAGGATGTGACGCAGCTGGTGCTCGCGCGACGAACACGGATGTGCAACTTCCTCGAGTACAAAGGTGTGTAAGGGAAAGAGTGCGGTGTCCTGTTGGCACTTGTTGAGAGGACGCGCAATGTCCTTCTTGCCTCAGCTGTATCAAGCGTGCACATAGCTAACACCCAGACACTAAGGTTATCTACCGCCGCTACGCTTCTTTGTTCTTTATCACGTCGATCACGCCGGGAGAGAACGAGCTCATCACGCTCGAAGTCATCCACCGATATGTTGAGGTTCTCGACCGGTACTTTGGCAACGTGAGTTCCTTTCCTAGTAATGAGAGCTGACCCTCAGGTGTGCGAGCTTGACCTCATCTTCAACTTCCAGAAGGCATACGCGATTCTTGATGAGCTCATCATCGCGGGTGAATTACAAGAATCTTCAAAGAAGGCTGTCCTGAAGATTGTTGCCCAGTCTGACGCCATTGAAGAGGGTGAGTTAGCCTAGGAGCTCGCAACTGACAATACAGCGGAGGTCGCGGAGGACCCTCTCTCCCGTCTGGGCAGCTTAGCCGCACGATAATGTTTGTAGTGTACGATAGTAGGCCATGTCACGAATACATACAATGTGAACACTCGATTGGGTTCACAACAGGGATATCAGTCATCCGACCCTTGCTTATGCGTAGATGCCGATGCGGAGCGATGATGGTTTCGCGGTCACAGGTCTCGGAGGTTCGGGAGCTAGTATTTCTAGACGGTCTGCGGATTAGCTCGTACTCCAGCGGAAAGTGCTCACGTCGTCATGGTAGACCCACTGAGTGCGCTTGGGATTTGATGGCGCACGCGCAACGTAGCGGTCGTTGCCCTCCGGACTGGTGATCAGCTGGGTTCTGCGCCGCCGTAGCTTACAGCTCCTTCTTTTTGCAGCTAGCGAGCATGGACTGCATGGTAATGCACACCGAGACGGCAGTCAGTGCTACTGTTAGTTGGGTTCCCAGCCATTCACAAACCAGGTGACCATTCATTGCCTTTTGTCAGCTGAGGCATCGCCATCGAGAGCTTACCAAGAATGCTAGCGCACACGTGGCCGTTCGTGTAGATGTGCGGGTGCATGGGCGGCTTGAACTGGGAATTTGCGACGAATGTGACCTGAGGCGTTAACCGGGCGTCCTAAACGGGTGCTGCGCGCGGGCCAACACTCTGTGCTGCCAAGATGTCCATGCACGGCGGAAGAGTCGCGATTGGACCTAGATAGGTGTTCGATAGCGACTCGACGTCGAGGGACCCCCGAGAAGTCTGTGCTCACCTCGGGCGATTCGATAGGATAGCGATCTCCAAACTTGAGGCGCAGGGCGAACTTTTCTCCCTGGCGGCTTGTCAATAACGTTGCTCCGCGGGCTACCGGTAACCGCACGCAAGATAAGCATGCACTCCAACACGTACCCGGTACACCGTCTCGTCGCCGAGGACGGCGATCGTGAAAACCCACTCCGACATCGAGTCCGCCGTCATGAGGGCTATTCCATCCGGCGTGCCATTGTCCTTGATCTCGGCCAGCTCCTTCACTGCGATAAGCATCAGTACATGACCTCATCGGCGGGGTTCTGTTTGTTTCCGGACATTCGTTACGCACTCAGCCGCCGGGTAGTGAACGAAGCCACTGTCTGTCAGCTCATGAGCGAAGACTGGTTGGCTCACTGGTTGCTGATGAGCCTTGCAAGAGGTGGTGTGACCGAGTGCAATGCAGTGCAGAAACACGAAGATCACGGGTGGTGGCAAACGACTTCCCTCGCCAGCGCCATCTCAGGCGGCTGGTTTCAGTTCGATTGCGGGGGCCCGGAATGACGTGTTCGGTTCAAATCCTATCAAATCAGGCATCACTGGAGCTCTAGGCTGTCGAGCTCGACAACAATACGCAGATCTCCGTCAAGGTTGTCATTATTACAAAATCCGCTAGATATCATGGAGGGGCAGCAAGAGCAGGCCATCGTGCCTATGGAGCCTGGATCAGAATGGCGCTTTGAACTCGAGCCCGACGAGAACATTGCCTTGAGAGTAAGTTGCTGACGTAGCTTTTGAAGCGAGGGCTAGCATCATCAGCTGGTGAATCGTGACAAGCACTTTCGCTGGACCGGGACACAGACGTGAGTGCACTTGGCACTGTTGTGATTGTTTACTGACTGTTAGTGCAGCCCATGTGATCTGTAGTTTCTCTGGCTGATGTACTGGCTCTCGCTGATGCTGTCCTGAACAAGGCACTGACCACTGATTAGGTACACTCGACAGACCCAGTTTACATCAACGGCGAGGAGCTGCCGCCGACAACGTGGTACCCACTGTACCGCTACAACAAGGGAGCTGTGTACTCCCCGACGGAAGGCAAGATTGAAGGTGAGCCTTCTTGTTTGCGGGAAGCTGACTTCAGTGTCCACGCTGCCGGCATCTCAGTACACCTCGACGTCGACGACACAGCCGCACCTGAACAGCCTGCATCTGGCGCTAGAGCGGCTACGCATTCTGTCCCGACGAGGAGGTGAGGGTGCGCTCTCAACACCCGAGGGGCCGAAGGGTCCGCGAGTCATGGTCGTCGGACCTCCGAGCAGCGGCAAGACGACGGTGGTGAAGAACCTCGTGAACATGGCGCTCGGCAGCGGCATGGGATGGACAGTCGGCGTCGCCGGACTCGACCCGTCAAGCGTGAGCTTCACGACTAACACCTTAACTAACTCCAGCCTTCGAACCTCATTCCCGGAACGCTGGCGCTGTCGACGCCGTCGCACCCAATCCCTTCCCACCACCTTGGACACCCCTTCGGGTCACCACCCGCCTCGATGCCGAGCAACACACTGAGCGCGGATGTGCCCACACTCGGATGGTGGTATGGTGGACAGGAGCCCACGACTCGCGGCGTGCCGATCTGGACCAAGCTGATCGAAAACATGGGTGGCGCCTACCGCGCACGACTCGAGAAGGGCCCTTTGCTTGTCCACAGCGGACTGTTCCTCGACACGCCATCTGCCTTCACGAATCCGACGCTGGGCCAGGTGAAGGAAAACCCTACCCGTTACCCTCTGCTGCAGCAGGCGGTCGAAGCGTTCGATGGTAGGTGCAGCTGCCCTGTTGTGCATTCGAAAGCTGACGCGGCAGTGGACTTTGTGATCGTCATCGGACATGAGAAGCTCACGATCGAGCTTCAGCGTCTTCTCGCCCCGAGCGGCGTCAAGGTCGTCCCTCTCCCTAAGAGCGGCGGTGTGGTCGACCTCGACGATGCGTATCGCGAGCTCGCGCATTCGCAGCAGGTCCGCACGTACTTCTACGGCGAGCCTGCGCTGCCCTCTTCTCTCGCTGGACTCTCGGGTAGCACTGTGCCTCTCGGATTACAGCTTAACCCGTACTCGTTCCAGATCCCATGGGACGCGCTCCACGTACTGCGTGTGGGTGAGGGCAACGCGGCTCCGACCTCGGCGCTTCCGCTTGGCTCGTCCCATGTCCTCTCACCAACTCGCCTCACCCGCGTTGACCCTGGAGGTCCCGCCCACGTCGTCCGCCTCCTCAACACCGTGCTCGCCATTGTGCGTGTCGACCCTGAGGACCGCCTGGAGACTGCTAAGAGCAAGGTGAAGGAGGAGGAGGGCGAGAAGGCCGAGGAGGAGGTCAAGGAGGTGGAGATCGACGAGGACGAGGTCCCGTACCGCGAGGAGATTGCGCAGCGCGAGGTCCTCGGCTTTGTCGTCATCACTGCCATCGACACCCTCAAGAGGAAGTACACCATTCTCTCGCCGAGCCCCGGTAAGCTTCCCTCGACTGTCGCGATCGCCGGATCGATCGAGTGGGTTGATTCGGCTTGAGTGCGGTTAGTATGCACTGCACAGGTAATGAGATACAGAGTTAGGGGTAGATTTGCATAGTGGAATCTAGGTTTTATAGATGTATGAGGATGCATTTAGACATCGCCAATGATGCGTCTAGACGTCGGCCTTGCCGTCTACGGCCTCTGCCTCGGGCGCCTTTACCCGGGCGGCCTTCTCTTCGTCGGTCGCGAAGTCGAACGCAAGCGGGTACGCCTTGTGGAAGGCAGCCTTGAGCTTGGGTTGCTCAGCGGCAGGAAGGAGGTTGAGCGCATTGCGCATGACTGTCAGGTTGGGGGGAGTGCCAGGGCCGGCAAGCTGCTCAAGGACAGACTCGACCTCAGTAGCGGGGGCACCAGATGCCTTCAGAGCCTTGGCGGCAGCGGCAATGTGCTCGGGGCTGTTGGGGTGGGCGGCGAGAGACTCCTTGACGAGAGCCGCGGCGTCAGTCTCGCCAATGAGAGAAGGAAGAATCTCGTCGATCGCCTTCTTGACCGACTCGGCAAGCTTGGCCTTCTTGATGACCTCACGGAACTCGACCAGGGCGGGGAGAAGACCGGCACCGCTCTTGTCAATGGCGGCCGCCTCACGCAGATCCCGGAGAGCAAGAAGGTACTGCTCCTTGCGGAGGTGGAGCTCGAAGCCAGCGAGCCACGTCTCTATCCTGCTGGCGTGGTTCTGCTGGAGGCGGGCCCAGAGCTTCAGTCCGTCATCCAGGGGCGTCTCGGTCTTCAGCAGCTTCTCGCCCCGCGGGTCCTGGTCAGGAGGCGGCGCCTCATCCTTCTTCTCGCCGGAAGCAGCAGCGGCCTTGCGAGCCTTCTGTTCAGCCTTCTGCGCCTTCTTGGCCGCCTTCTTGCGCTCGGCCTCCTGCTCAGGCGTCAGGTGCTCGACAGTGAGGTCGGGGTCGTCAGAAATGCGGATGTAGATGTCGATCGCAGCAAAAGCAGAGTGGAAGAACGCAGGGTGCTGGCGGATGGTGTCCTCGTACTTGATGAGATCGACGTAAGCAGAGAACGTCATGCGGCGCATGCAGTAAGAGTGGAAGTCGTACTGGTCATCCTCGTACTCCTGGAACACGGTGACGAGAGCCTGGTAGCGCTTGAGAGCCATACCGAGCTTGCCGCTGCGGTTGTGCGCGTCTCCCTCCTCAGTCAGGAACCAGAGGCACTGCATGTCGGTGAGGTCCTGGGTAGCGGTCACGTCCTTCTTGGTGAACATGGCCAGCAGCTCCTCCGCCTTCTCAATGTTGTTGGCACGGAGCCAGTACTTGGCTGCCTTGCTGTTCAGGAAACGATCCTGGCCATCGAGCAGACGAGCCTCCTCCATGGCCTCGGCAGCGGCCTGAACATCACCAGCACGCTTGAGAATCATGGCCTTGGCCATGTAGATCTCAGGCAGCGTCGGCGTATGCTTAAGAGCAACGTCGATGAGGTCGAGAGCCTTGGCGTAGTCCGGCTTGGGGTTCAGGGGATGAGAAAGGTGAAGGGCCTTGAAGTAGTAAGCCCAGAGGAGAGTAGTGGGAGGAGGAATGGTGTCGTCACCGTGAAGGCTGGTTTCCGACTCAAGCTTGGAGATGATCTCGTCCATAATCTCGCCGACAGCGAGCAGCTTGGCGGTGTCCCTGTAGACACCCTTGACGTCGACGAAGAGGGACGGCACACCTCGCTCAAGTCCACGGACGATGTACTCGCGGGCACGCTTCTTGAACTCCTCTCCCTCAGCAACATCCAGGGGCAGTCGGCGGGGAGCCGAGGAGCGAGGGTACGTCTCCGCGAAACCATCGAGCTGCTTCAAAACGTGATCAATGGCAGAGGCGTCCAACGGCTTGGTAATGTCGTAACCCAGTGTTCGGAGGAAACCGCGGTAATACTTGAGGTTGTCACTGTTCTGCTCAAGGAGGACGCGATAAGCGTCCTCAGCCTCCTGCTTCCTTCCGAGCTCGACGAGGAGCTGAGCCTTCAGCTCGCTTACCTCTCCGCGCGGACTGATCGTGCCGTCCTCAACACCCTTCTCCAGGCGGTCGAGACCGCTCTGGAACTTGCCGGCAGCAATGCACATCTTGATGACGTGCAGGAGCACCTGGGCACGCTCCGGGGCCGTTCCTCCCTCCTTGTTCAGAGTGTTCTTGTAGTCGTCGAACACTGCGAGAGCCTCCTCGTAGTCGCCGTGCAGCTCGTGAGCAATCATGAGGCCGAGCCATGACGAGCGGATCTGCGGTCGGAGGAGAAGGTAGTGGTGCCTGGTCTCGATGGCTAGCGGGTAGTTGCGGGTGTGCGTAGCAAGAGAAATGGCGTCACGGAGAACAGGAATGTTGTCGGGGTCCTGCTTACGAGCCATAGCGAACGCCTTGCTCGCCTCGGTCCAGTCGCGACGAGACTTGGCAAGGATGCCCAGGACATGCCAGGTAATGTGGCTCGTAATGTCCTTCCTGACGCCTAGCCGGGCCATCTCCTCAGCCTCCTCCGCCTTCGCAGCCGAAGAAGCGGTCGGAGGGAAGGGCAAGGACGAGTGGATCGTCAGCGCCTTCAAAGCAATCGTTTCTGTTGTAAGCTCGACCAACCCATAGCAGCTCACCTCCATGGTTCGGATACTTTTTCAGAATAGTGTCCGCGGCCTTGATACCCTTTTTGTACTGCTTAAGCTCGTACTGAGTCTGCAGAGGTTAGCGATTGCGTAGCCAGCGCAGAGTGGAAAGCCGAACACCTACAAGAACCTCCTTGAAGAGCTTAGCCTCCTTATCGGGGAGCTGACGGTGCTTGGGGATCCCGTGAGCGTTCATTGTCGACGGGACGGGTAGACGACACCGGACAGCTGAGGGGGAAGGGCTTGTAGGCGACGAGTCGTTGCGGAGATGACTTTTGGTCGCCTGAAGCCCGTGGCCCTTGCCATCGCCGTCCTCGATTGCTGTCAGGTCCTAACGGAGGGCGCAATTAACAATTTTTAGATGCACCGTGAAAAGTGGAGGTCAACAACTGAAAGGACATGACGTCGAGCTTACTGGCGATTAGGACTGGTGTAGTGCTGCGGTGCTTGCCGATCGGTCACCTCTGAATATCTGAACAAACTGAGGAAGAGGCTTCGACAAGCGTTGTCACACTGCCGTACAAGCTGGTACATACGACTGTCACTGGATACAGAGGACCTCCTGAACACCCGCCGCCGCCAACGTCCTCGCTCTCTTCAGGCTGAAACGCCTCTACTGTCAAATCTACGCGACCCGTCCTGATGGCTCTCAAGCCTAGTCCAATGTGGTGCTCCTACTGACCATCTGCTAATCACCTGTCCCGCTACTTGCCGGCTTACAATAGCTACTGCTACTGCTCTAGTATCCAACTTTCCACGCGATTCCCAGTCTACCGTCGCCAGCTGCGTTGTGTACACCGATAGACATGGGATGCTGCATTAGAGAACTGCTGCGCTCAGAACCCCCAGTCTTGCCAGGCTTCGGCATTGGTAGCGCTCTCCATGGCACTCTTGAAGTCGACCTTCGCTAGGGTCACAGGGATGAACGTAAGGTCCGCATCACTCTCGAAACTCTTCGCGCAACTGCGAGTTGGATCGGGGATGATGCTCGATGACAACCAAGGGATCCCTGCGGAGTTGAGAATGTCCGTCGCCTTTTTGAACTCGGATATGACGTTGAGGTCGGATCGACGCCACTGAATTGCCAACGCTTCGACAAGAAGGAGTTTGCCGTTCGCGAGGCTCTTCCAGTGCTCGATGTCGGAAGCAAGCTGAGCGGATCCCGGCCCTGGATACACATGCACTGCTATCAGTGATTTTGGAAACCGATGCCTCGTGTCACGTACGAGCGACGGCGTCAAGTTCAGGACACTGCATGGCGCCCTCAAGGAAAGAGCAGCCGTTGCGGTCGGAGCCTCCCAGCCCGCCGTTGGCGATCTTGATGGGATTGCCGGCGCCGAGTAGACTGTTGCGCATGAAGCTGGCGCGCCTGCAGACCCAGTCGGCCGCTGCGATATCAGAGCCCACCTCCGACCCGCATGCTTGACGGAGCCCAGCGTATGGTTCGTTTTGCACGTCGAAGGCCAGGATCATCTCATGGAAGTCCTTCCACACCTCGCCCGTATACTTGCCTCTGTAATCGAGAATGTGCCTAATGCGATTGTCGTAGTAGTTTTCAGCCTCCTCGCTCGTGTAGAATGAGTGTCCATAATGGGTGTACGGGTCACTTGACGAGATTCTAGCATTAGACCCAGTCATCACTTTTACACACCCGTACAGGCTGTTGCCGTCGTGCGGTGAGATGATCACCTTCATGCCATTGCCATGCTGGCGGATCAAGTTGAGTGTCTGGTCTAGAAGATCGAGTGTCTCGTCCTTGTACTCTCCAAGTGCCAATTCCAAAGCTGGAACAGGCCAGGTGACCTTGGTTCCCTTGTCGCAGCCGAGAACTTGGTAACGTACGCTGAGGCGAAATACCTTGACACCGATGGAGGCTAGCTCCTTGATGAAATCTATCTGATCCTTGCCTTCAAACATGCCCTGGAGAAAGTACGTGTTCGTACCGGCCCAGGAGTTGGCAACAGCCGCCCAGGCGAGGACGACTAAGAACATGAGGCTGAGTTGCGTCATGGCGGAGAGGTCGAAACGTTGAGAGGTACAATCTGTGATACGCTTCTGTGACATGTTACTCTGCATAGTAGTTTGATGATTGTGTTGCTGCTGACTATTTACTCCTGTACAATAATGACTCGCTGTGTCGGTGTGGCTATGGCACTATAAGAAAGGGAACTATCTAAAAACGAATACGAAACAAGAGCGGCTGGGCTCTGAACAAGAATGAAATGATGAATTATGGTTTGATGTGGGGAATGGTGGGGTCGTTGCCGGTTGGTTTGAATCCTGCTTATCGCGATGTGTCGGTCGGCCAAAGGAACAATAACTGATCAAGGGTTCGCCCCGGAATAGCGACCAGATCTACGCCTAAGTGACCTTGGTTCCCTTGTCGCAGCCGAGAACTTGGTAACGTACGCTGAGGCGAAATACCTTGACACCGATGGAGGCTAGCTCCTTGATGAAATCTATCTGATCCTTGCCTTCAAACATGCCCTGGAGAAAGTACGTGTTCGTACCGGCCCAGGAGTTGGCAACAGCCGCCCAGGCGAGGACGACTAAGAACATGAGGCTGAGTTGCGTCATGGCGGAGAGGTCGAAACGTTGAGAGGTACAATCTCAGGATGGAAAGAGACCAAGCCTTTTAGTGAAGACTGTCCGATAGCAGCTATGCAGGTATCGAGAAATTGGGATTCGTCCACTCTGCACAGGTTTGAGAAGGCGGCAATGCGATCGGAGCTGGAATGCCTTCTGTTCGAATGTCAGCTTTGGGATTCTCCCGGATCAGCGCTCCCGGCATCCCCAACCAGCGCTATCAGCCGGAAGGCATACCCAAACACTCTAAGAACCAAGTCGGCTTCCGATGTGGATGATCCCGGAGGGCGCCGCGGATGTGATCGTCCAGGAACCAGTTGCTGGAGAGGACAGTAAGGCAGTGTCGAGAAGCTCTCTTGGACACAACAATGACTAAACAGCATTATGGGCTGCAGATGGCCAAACAGGCTAGATGAGAACCGCACCGCCCCACAGTAGATCCTTGGTCTTTGAGGAGGTCGCATGCGAGAGATCTGCTGAGTCCTCAGCCTGCTACACGCATCGACCTCCTGGTACCGCGCTTTCAGACCCTCACGATCCATACAGCTCTCGGGAGGGATCCTCATTCCCCTTTGAGTAGTTTTTCAGTGAAGATAGATGCTCGGTTTTTCTCCACACGAGCCCTCAATGGCCTTGAAACGTGCCGCGTCGCGGGTAAGTCGTCAGTCACCATGACCACCGTGACCGCGCTCGAAACAGGAGACTTGCACGTGATGACGGGCAGTTACTTTCAGCTCGTCACCCAGAGCGCTTCTCATTAACGTTCGTGTCAATAAGGAGTTAGCGTCAATGTGATGCCTACGCCGACACAGGTCCTTCTCGCTTCGTTGTGAGACGAATGATCGAGATGGGCCGTGCCATCACAATGGCAAAGGTGTCAGAGGATTAGGTAGCGGCTCCGTTGGTCCAAAATGATCGTGAGACGATCAGAAAGCTCCTAAGACGCTTCTTAGTTGCCTGCCTGGGATACCGGATCGTGGCGAAGGATGGGACAAGTCACTGGTGGGAAGTTTCGAAGCAAAGCCTCAGCGATCAGCAACGTCACCAACGAACGCATCGGACTTGCTCTGAAACTCGGTCACTATCCCACGATAGCTCCCAACGGGAAGGCTCGGCCTCCACCGACGATCGGTCACGTGAGTCCAGTCAGCCATGACGCGCGGTACGCGCACTTGTCAACAATCTCGAAAGGAAGACAATCCGAGTCCCGCGAACACTTGACGAAAGACGAAGCTGTAGAAATATGTCGGAGCCGCCACCGCCAACGCAAGGGAGGTAGGTTGCCCCCGCTTTGTGCAGAGCTGATAGGCTGTGTGGCCGAGCCGCCGCCGAGCATCGAGCAGCAAAGTAAGTACGATCTTCCGTTGTGACTGAGCTGACAGCAAGTTGAGGACAAGTAGGTTTCTGGCGCGATCTGGTCTCAGAGCGAGCTAGATTATAAGAGTAGTTCTCGGTGCCAGGCTCTAACTGCCAGCTGCTTCCGTATTCTTCTTGCGACAGACAACCATATCGGCTACGCGGAGAAGGACCCTGTTCGCGGGCAAGACTCGATCAACACTTTCCGCGAGATTCTTGAACTTGCACGCGACTATGAAGTTGACTTCATTCTACTGGCTGGTGACTTGTTTCACGAAAACAGGCCATCAAGGACCTGTATGCACCAGGTCATCGCGCTACTGAGGGAATATACGCTCGGCGACAAGCCTGTGCCGTTCGAGCTGCTGAGTGATCCGTATGATGGAGCCACTCCTGGCTTTTCGTAAGTTTTCTTTGCCTAGTAGGTCGCTAACGCTTTAGCTTTCCTGCTATTAACTACGAGGACCCTAATCTCAATGTCGGCATTCCTGTCTTCGCCATCCACGGCAACCACGATGATCCTCAAGGGACTGGACCGGAGGGTGCCCTTTGCGCGCTTGACGTGTTGTCTGTGTCTGGCACGCTCAACTACTTTGGCAAGATTCAGCTGTCTGCAGACGAGGCGACCGAAACGGAAGACTCGGGCATCAGGATCCGGCCTGTCTTGCTGCGCAAAGGCACAACACACCTCGCAATGTACGGCATCGGCAATGTCAAGGATAGCCGCATGCACTACGAGTTGCGATCCAACCGCGTCAAGATGTACATGCCTGAAGGAGGCGGCGTTGCGGAGGATGATTGGTTCAACATGCTCCTGATTCACCAAAACCGTGTTAAGCACGGCGTCCAGTCGAACGTTCCCGAAGGCATGTTCGATGATTCTATCAATCTCGTCGTCTGGGGCCACGAGCACGACTGTCGCATTTGGCCTGAGAAGGTCGAGGGCAAGCCTTACTACATCACTCAACCCGGAAGCTCAGTCGCCACGAGCCTTGCCCCAGGCGAAGCACTACCAAAGTGAGTTTCCAAAAGATGGTGGATCTGATACCAGGCACGTTGGAGTGCTCTCTATCCAAGGGGACAAGTTCCAGATCGAGCAGATCCCACTCAAGACGGTGCGCCCGTTTGAACACGAGGAAGTGCATCTGGCGGAGGTTGCTGCGTCGGACGAGGCGCCCATCGACCTGGAAGATAAGGATACGATCACGGCGTATCTCCGGGAGAAGGTGAGTCGAAACCCGGCCAGAGAGCTGAAGTCAGGTTGACGAGCTTGTCACGCGTGCCCAGGTTAAATGGGAAGAGACTCATGATCCCGACACGGAGCAAATGATGCTGCCTCTCATTCGTCTTAAGGTCGAGACCACTGGGGCTAAGGAAATGACGAACCCGGTCCGCTTTGGACAAGACTACATTGGCTGTGTCGCAAACCCGCGCGACATTCTGCAGTACTACCGCAAGAAGCAGATGGGAGACCGCAGTGCGTTTTCAGTACACCCACACACGAAAGCTGACAGCAGAATCGGCCAACAAGCCGGACATGCCCGAGTTTGACATGGAGTGGGAGGGAGAAGAGGGCGTCGATGGAGAAGAGCCTATGACTGTTCGTGATCGATTGGCAAAACTGGAGATGTCGAGCTTGGTGAAAGGGTATCTGAAGGCTCAAGAACTCCAAGTCCTCGCCGAGAACGGCTTGGAGAATGCCGTCATGCGCTTTGTCGACAAGGAAGACAAGGACGCCATCAAAGAGTTAGTAGTTTAATCGAGCAAGAGATCTGACAGGTTAGCTTCTATCAGGACGCACTGAAGGGGTTGGGTAAAGACATGCGCAAGAGGGCTGTTCATAACGAAGAGGACCTGGAGGAACATGTGAGTCGTTCTTGGGAACGTCCCAGAAACCCTATACTGACACCATGTCTCAGCTGAGTCGAGCGAAAGAAGCGTAAGTGGCATAGGCAAGCGGACCACCGCAAGCTCGAACTCTCTATTCTTACGAGAGAGGTTGATGCTATCAGTGATTGATCTCCACAGAGCTGTCGCGCAGTGGGCGGACCACGATCCGGCGGAGACACGGACCAAAGGAAAGGTGAGCTCTCTCTCGTCGGAAGACAGCCCAATTTGGTCACAACGACCAGACGGACATGGGGTTACATTAAAGTTTAAGGTGGAGCTGATCTTCTTAGGGCCGAGCCAATAAGCGCACCCAGGACTCGGACCAGGATAGCATGGGTGGGTGAAAGCATGTGCATCACCAGGAATGAGTAACTGACACTCAATTCAGCGTACGACAGCATGTAAGCATAACGGCAGGTTGCTGTTGCCGATGATCTTAACGGCGTTAAGGATGCTGACATGATCTCATCAGGATGGAAGAAGATGAAGTCGAAGAGCCACCCAAGCGAGCTTCTTCCAAACGAACGACAACTTCGGCCGCGCGGTCAACGAGAACCGCCAAGAAGCAGCCTCTGGTACGTACGCACCCTCGTTGTGCCTTTCTCATGCTTTGGCACAACGAAACATCACGTCCGCAGTCCCCCCATTGCAGCCTGCTTTTCGCGTTTCAAGTTGAACTTATGCTAACTTTGCAATTAGTTTGACAAGGGTTCGGAGTCGTCAGACCAAGCGTCCGACAACTCGGTAGAGCTGGTTGAGTCCTCACCGGACCCCGCACCTCGCAAGCGGGGTGCCACTCGAGCTGGGCAGACAAAGACGACCAAGGCTGCATCATCCTCCTCTTCCAGGGCAACGCCTGCTCCTTCAACTTCCAGGAGGGCGGCTGCTCCGACTGCCCGAGGTAGCGCCCGTGGCCGCGGCCGCAGCAATGCCGCCAGCGGGGGCACTCAGACTCAATTGAGGTGAGTGGTCGATGAAAGTTGCTCTCGAAGCATTCGAGAGATCAATCCTCGCGCTGGCCTTCTGGCAGTAGAAGACGCTAAATCCTCACCCTGGCTCTCTGCCCAGCCATGCCGCAGAGAGCACAGCTTCACTCTTCCATCGCTAAACTCCGCATTGAAAGCCGCTGACCTGTGTAGCTTCGCAAAAGCTCCGCGCGCAACCGGTCGCAAACTGGTGAGTAACTTTTCTGGACTTCGTGGGCCCAGGCCGGATGAACCGGGGCGGTCTGGAATGTCGCTAACGGCATGTCCAGGTTGACAGCAGCGATAGTGAATAGAATTGCCCGTCCTGGGCAGGCTGCAACAAGGCAGCGGCAGCAACTCCGCAGTGCCGATGTGTAAACGATCTGCAGATCACCGATGAGCGGTTGCGCTCTCTAGTCTGGGGATGGCGGAGTGAGGCCAACCTCCATCATGCATGCAAGTGTACCATAGGCACAACCCAAAAGCGATATATCTTGCAGCAGGCAGACATGCACGTCGGCCCCTCCGGACTCCTGGCAGAGAGCGAAAGAGCTTCCCGGTCCCTACGGCCCCCATTTCGTGCCCTTGCCGAAACCCTGTCCGGGTTGATACCCTGCAGGTGGCGTACGCAAACCTGCCGGGGCCCTGATGGAAGGCTGCCCTCGAATGTCGATGCCGTGTCGCTGCATGGCCAACCAGTACGTAGGGCGAGCGCACATTCCTTCCGGCCAGGCAAACGAGAGACAGCAATGCCGTACAGTCTGACATCGTTTGCGTCCGGCGGGTGCGTTAAGGGTTGGCCCGGCCGAGTGCACGCGTGCGAGAGTACGCGAGCGTCAGGCTCGCGTAAAGAGAGGGTGTGTTCATCCCCGAGAAGGTCTCGCGAGGCCGCGAACTCGTCGCAAGATACACAGCGACGGCCGCATTGGCTGCAGCTGCCAGACCCGGTGTGCGGATCTTACGTGTTTGTGCGTGTTCTCGGCAGACAATGTCTTGAATCTAAGAGCTTGCTGGCTGTCTCCTGGCAGCGTTTGCGGCGGGTGATTTGCTGAACGCACACAGCGAACGCGCTCCGCTGTCATCCGCGCTATGGATGTGCGTCGCGTGGCGGCCACCAAGTCCTAGCATGTCTCAAGCATGTCTTGCGATACAGCCTGCTGGAACGCCATGCAATAGCCGTCCCCTGTCCTTAATTGATGCTTGCATCACATATCATGCCGGACCATCTGTCTGGGACTGAGGTCACGAGGCCTCGGATCAGCCTCGTCCGTCGGCGTGACTCGTCACATTCTCGGTGGTGTGCTCGACATTTACTCCTTCCGGACCGTGACGGAGGTGAAAGAGCAAGGAAGGGCGTTAGGCAGGGGCATAGCATGAAGGTGACATGCCAATGCCTACTGAATACATCGCGTCCAAGCGCACTTCAATGCTGTTAGTAGTTCAAGCCGTGCCTCCCTTGTGCCTGCGGGGAGATGCGTCCGCACTGAGGAGCAGGCACAACAAGGTCCCTGGTGGGTGCGGGGCAGACGAGGCTGCAGGGTGTCCAAGATGTGCAGGACATGAGGGGGGGCAGGTTTGTGCGGGGTGGCGTTTTCCGGGCTGACGGCAGCGGTTGGAGTTTGAGGCGTGCTTGCGAGGCTGACACCACGGAGCACCGAGCACGGGCACGTCGATCCCTTCAACGCCTTGACACTACATCACACGAGCCAGTGCACTCTCGGCAGCGGCTCGTATCGTGACCAATGTGTACGTGACGGGTGACAATAACAGCAAGCCTGGACTGGCGGTCGATACGATTTGGGGCGGGAGCGGTGCAGTGGTCGGAAGGTGCCGACTGTCTAGGCGGCTAGGAAGTCTTCTCGTCTTCTAACGAGGTGCAGAAATCCTCCCCGCTCAAGAGCGCAGCGGCTTACCAAATGCCCCAGAATGGGACCTGCAATTGCTCCTGCTTGCGGGACGAGCATCCACAGCGAAGCTGAGGTCTCCCTCAGGTATGCTGACATCCGCCCTGGTTTGCAACTTGGTCAGGAAGCGAGAACGAGTGGAGGTGACCGGTTGGCGTTGCAACAAGGTTTGCGCGGCTTCCTGGGAGCATTCATGTCGATCTCATACTTCCGACCGTCGCACCACGGAGACCCGAACCCCGTGCTCGTGTGCTTATTTCTCCGCGCTGCTCCCCTTCTCCTTGCGGTTCCCCCGGTATCCTCGAGTCTGCCAGGTGAAGCCCACTATCGGCGCACTTGGTATCCTCCTAGAGTGAGCACATGCATCGGCGGATACGTCCTTGGTATCAATTGTTGTCCACCTGATCTTACGCCGAGCCCCGAGTGCCTGCCACGCCTGCTACAGCAAGACTTGGGTTAAGGAGCCGCGGGGTACCGAGTGCCGGGGCCTTGCGGACCTCGCCCGACTGCTTCAGAATGAATTGTTCAGTTGGACCGCCGAACCAAATCGCCAGTAAACCCCTCCACGCCCCTCAAGACCCGCTGACCGACGAGCAAGGAGGGGAGTACGACGAGCACGCCGGTGTCAGCTGTCAGGCTTAGCCCTCAGGCTAGCCCCTCGCCAGGTCCGAGTGGCCAATGTGGTGCCATCGCTGGAATCTGCCAAAGCGTGGGAGTGAGGTTTGCCGCCAAGTCGCTCGTGAAACGTGCGGCGTGCGCTGCGTGCACTTCCTCCTGCATCAGAAATCACACCCGAGGGGAGGGCCCCCAACCCGCCCACAGCTAGCTCAGCACTAGCCAAAGTCTCTCAAAGCTCTCTCAGCCCTCAGGGTGTGCAAGGGGGCAGTACGGAAGTTATGTAATGGAAGGAAGGATTCGAAGAGCTCACTGGCGAAAAGCCATCGCGCGCCCTTTGTATGCCCTTGCTCGCTGAACTCTATTCCCGCTAAGCGCATGTCCGAGGTTGGCCTCCTGGCTCGTTATCGCCCATTGCGGACATGTCGAGGCCGCTTCAGAGGAATGCGTACTCCTCTGAAAGATCTGCACGCGGTGCACAGACAGACATATGGCTGGAGGGGGCTGTGCAGGTGCTTGCGTCTGCAAAGGGGTAGTGGGTGCGGGCGTCGCTGCGTGCTGGAGCCTAGTGTCATGGAGGGAGAACGTTTGCCCACTGCCGCAGTGGGATCGGATCGCCCACCACGGGGACACACCCACCGCTCCCAGCTCATCACATGATGGCTCCGGCGACGCTGGAATCACCCACACGCAGATCCATTGCTCCGGAAGGCCATGCGGCGTGCACGAGCTAGCCCACCCCCCACTCCGACGGGCAGCGGGGCACTATTCGCGTGCTGTTCGATACCGGGACAGCGTCTCGCAGCCCGCTCCGCAACCATGTAATTATGCGGGTCTCTGCAGAAGTCACAGAACCGTGGGGTCTCGAACGCTGCAAATATCGAGGTCAAATCGGCGCCCGCGACGCTGGCGAGAACATTGCGCCGATTCGCCATTGCCGTAAGCACGTAAGCATGCAGAGGCGAGACAAACTATGCCCGAGGACCTTCACGCAAGCACCCCAGGACGTTGCAGGATGCTCGCAACCCCAAGAAGAGGATAAGGATGCGTCCGAGGTCGTCGTGATGTCAGCGCCGGCCTCGTCAGGATGCATTCTTGTCACTTCGTCCAGTCACGAAACAGATATGTTTCACGCTTTCTGAGTGGACAAACAACCAACTCGTGCTGGCACGCACTCTTACGCGGCATGGCATGCCAGGATGAGCAAAAGGATGAGGCGAGGACGCAAAAATTGCAGTCTGACGGCAGGGGAAGCAAGGAAAAATAAAGGTTGTAACCGAAACGGCGTCCGTAAGGATTACGGAAGGGTGCCGCGAATGCCGCGAACACGGACGTACGTCAGTGCTCTGGTATCAGGTTTATCTAAGCTTCGAGGTCTGCGAACAAGCTTCGACTTCGAATCCTAAACCCAAATGCTCCGGACAATCATCGTGGAGGGTGCCTGTCAGTGCCTTGAAGATGTCCTTGAGCATCCCTCGAAGGCTGTTGGAGCTTTCAATGACTTGCTTACGTTCGTACGGATGTCCTGAAGAAGGAGGACGGGTGTACGGGTGCGTGCCTCACCACCCCCGTACCTTGCAGACTCGGCGAGGTACGTCGTATCATCGACGAGGACGAGGTGGAAGACGAGGAAGAGGAGCGAAAGGAGCACACGGGGTACGGGGTCGGGAAGCTCGTCCCAACGAACCCAGATGCGCCCAACGTGAGCTTGACGCTAGAGAGCCGGACCAGAAAGTGCACAAGCTCGATGCAGGCTCTGCAACCCTTAGAATCTGCTGTCCCTCTGCGTCCCTGGTCTGACGAAAAGGACGACGGACAGCAGGAAGAAGGCACAACAGGTTCATTCTCAAACGCAGAGCCCGCTGCTCCCAGAGCCCCGCAGTTCGTCATGAGAGCGAAAGCCGTTGCGCGAACATACCGTACATCGGGACTCCTGTATCGGTCATGAGCCCCAAAGTCGCCCGTCCTTGTCCGGAAGGGGCCTTCCCCCGGCCGGAAGAGCCGGATGCACCAGCTAGGCAGATCTCGAAACCCCTCCGAGCCGCAGGCCGCAGTAGGGATTAGCCGCATGCTGAAGCGGCGTACGCTTCTGCTTTGGATCGCCTGCGCTCTGCGCTCTGCTCTGCACAGAGAAACACATGCCGAACCGCAGTAGTGGAAGACGGACGATATAAAACAAGACCTGTCGCATTCTCAAACGTCTCTTACACCCCCGCACCCTATCCGTCGTCCACCCGCGCTCTAACGGTCCTATCTACCGCTTACCGCACCCTCGACGACCACCTTACCTCATCTCCCCGCACTAAGTGGCCCGCTCGGTATTCGCCAGCCGCACACTGTGTTCCAGACCTTCCAACCCTTCCAACCCTTCCACACGTTCTGCCCACTGCTTCTGCCCACACGTTCCCTACGACTGTTCCGCCCTTCTTTAAGCGGTTCAGCTCACGACGTCTTCCCCACCCATAACCTCTCCTGGTGTCTACCCCACACACACGACCGGTGTACCACCAGTTCAGTCGTTGTCTCACACCACAACTTCTGAACCGCAAAAACCACAACCCACCACAACTTCGCCACAGATATCTAAGCCGAGACACTTGCGAGTGATCGAATCGGGAAACAAGCTTCCCGCCTCATTGTCTGGTGAGTTGCAGTCCCACCCGTCATACATAGTCTCATACACACGGCGGCCGCACAAGCGCACAAAGCATAGCGCGGACCACTATCGGTGTGCCCAATGCGTGCTGCGCCAGTGCAAAGTGTCGGCCGATGTGGCGTGCGCCGCCAGTTGCCTCCATTCTCTCTCTAGATCTCTCCGTCTCTTAACCCATGTTCGCACAACGCGGGCCTTTGTCTGAGATAAGCGCGAGATGCACGAGCCGCGCAGCCGAGGCTGTCCGCCGCCCGTACCTCGCGGGCCTCGCGCATCCTTGCGATGAGTCATGTACTGCTGTGTGCCGGCTTTGGGTATGCGCGAGGTGCGTAGTGCGATTCAGCGCATGCGTGGTGTGCAACTAAGGCTTTCGGCGCGCCCCTGCCCCCTCCGCTTGCAATGTCGCCAGAGCCCGCAGCACCCGTAGAGCTTGCGAGAGCCTAGGGATTTGCGATCGGTGATCTCGATCCCGCACGCGAGCTAGTGGATGTTCGTTCTCGCGCATCGCGTCGAGGTCCCAGCGTCTACCTAGTGCTCGGTCTACCAGATCGGGTTGTTCGGTCCGTGCCAAGTATAGACCCGGCGTCTGTGCTCTGCATGCTCCTATGCAGCCGCGTGCACTTGCACGCGACGCCGAGAGCAGAGGACGGAGCCCGGTGGTGCACCCACAAAGAGTGACGAGAGGGCGGAATGGGCGACGCGCCTTAACGCCATTTTGCATTGACTTTGTGCATGGCAATGAATCACGCACGGGCACACCGGTACGGAGGGTGCGGTATCTGCGGCACAGGACATGATCGTTCGCGATCCCTCTGTGTCCCTCGCTTGCATTGAGAGGTTCCATGCTTTTTACCGTTGCTCGCTGGGGTTGGAGCCGGTCGGGAGCATTGAACGAGACGAACAAGGCCTTTGAACTTGGGATGTCTGACCTTGAATGGGACCCGGGTGGTGACTGTAAATTGGCCATCAATACGTAAGGCGTACCCACCGCTTGGGTCGCTGCGCCCGGCCGTCCCAGGGTTTGCAGCCCTGTCTTCCTTGTCTTTGCTCCTGGGTGCTCCTGGGTGCTCCTGGGTGCTCCTGGGCATGGTCCCGATCAATGCCGCCCTCCGCACCCTCCGCGAACCCGTTCGCCGCCACCGTCTGCAGAGCAGAGCAATGCACCCGGCTTCTGTCCGTCCTGACGTTCTCTGGGCCCTTGACCACGCTACCCATGCCTTGTTCGGAATCGCTAGTCTCATTCTCGACCCCCTCGGCCCTCGTCCTCTCTCAGGCGCAGGGGCCTCGACCCCTCAACGCCTCTGCCGTATACCGCTGCCGTACACTGCGCACATTCTTTCAATGCCTTGCCCTCGCGATCGCTGTTCCACCTCCCCGGGTCTCGCTTTCGATGGCGCGCGCGCTTCCTCCCCCTCTCTTTCCTCTCTGCATATATCTGACTCTGACTGTTTGCCCACAGCTTCTTCCTCGTCTTGACTGCCGCTTCATACACGAGCAACACTCGACACGCAGAGTCGGCTCCCTCTGCCTTCTCATCGCTGCGATCTCGAGCACGCACCACCCAGCAGATCAGATCAACAACGTCGCCTGACCCACCCAGTGATCGATCGTCCCAACGCATATCGCAAACTCGCCAGCGACCGTCAAAACGACGCGACCACGCTCCTTTCCACCTAGACTTCCCCCCTCACACGACGAACTCGTCTTCCTCACCATGAGCAGCTCATTGAAGATGCTCGCCAATCTGGACCCGCTCCCGAGCGACGTCCGCAAGTGGCGTATTCTCCTGCTCGTGTCCGCCGTCAACTCGCTCACGCAGCGCATGCAGACCTACCTCGCCGACATGGGCTGCACCAGGGTCTCCACCGAGCTCGCCCTCTCCGACGAGACCATGGTCTCCGCCGTGCTCGCGCATTCGCCTCACGTTATCATCTGCCCGTTCCTCACCAAGAAGGTCCCGGACGTCGTCTACAGCAACGTGAGTAACCCACCCCGAGTCCCCACATGCCGCGTGCACGCCCATCTACGGCCCGACTCCGAGCGTGTGCCCACTCATGGCGCATTCCTGGAAGGGTTTATGGTGCTCAAGACGCCTCTCGTGTCATATGCATAAGCCATGGCGCAGCAATGTCGCGTGTCCCTGGTCGGTCACCCAGACAGATCCCATTTTCGGTGTCCTGGAATTCTTCTACCGCAATCGGTGCTAACGCCTTTCAGATTGTCACCCTCATCGTCCACCCTGGTCCGCCGGGCGATGCCGGTCCCGCTGCCATCGACTGGGCCATCATGGGCGACCGGGGTTTCGAGCCCGACTCGGCGGCTGCACTCGCTGAAATGGCGCTGCCCATCGATCGTGCACTCCCCCTCGACCAGCGCCAGCGGACGCACTGGGGACTCACCGTCCTCCAGGCTGACCACACCTTTGACGGTGGTCCCGTCTGGGCTTGGGACCAGTTCCCCCTTCCGGACATCTCTACGGTGACCAAGTCGAACATCTACCAGGGCCCGATCACTGCTGCCGCCCTGCGCGCAGTCCATGTCGCACTTTGCCGCATCTCGAAGGCGTACGCCGGTCTTTCCGACCCGTCTCACCGTGGACAGCGCGTTGCCGTGCGCCCAGACCCCCGTTACTCGAAAGAGTGTGTCTCGAACGGCCAGTCGTTCTTGGGCGGGCCGCTCAACGCGAGGCCCCAGATCCGGCCTGGCCAGCGTCGCCCGGACCTCACCAGGCACACGGCGGCTGACGTCTCGCGACTCATCAACTGCGGCGACTCGCAGCCGGGTGGCACGATCAAGACGACACGCTCGTTCATGTTCGTCTATGACGCCCACATCCACATGAGCGTTGCTACGCTCCCCAAGAACCTCGTCCAGACCCGTGGCTTCAGGTCCTTCGATGAGGTCCCCGCGGGCACGGCTCTCGCCACGCGTCAGGGTGCGGTCCTCTTCAAGACGGCGCCATGTGGGCACGGCCCCATGTGCTCGCACGGCTGCGGCATCGCTGTGTGGCTCACGCACGGTCGTCTCCCCAAGCCCACCCCAGAGAGTGCCCTCAGCGCCAAGGTTCCCATGGCTGACGCTCTTCGTGCCGCGGGCGAGGGTGCTCGCCTTGACGGCGTTCCCGAATGGGCGGTAACGGACTTTACTGAGGTGCCTGGTACCTGGCAGCAGGTGTTTGTCCGGACCGTGACAGAGGGCGACGCGCTGATCCAGCTCGTGTACTGGGACTTTTACAACGGTGCCTTCTCCACGACCGGCTGCGACTACCTCGTGGAGGCGCTCATGTGGGCGACCGACCCGGCCCGCGGCAACGTCAAGATTCTCGCCCTCATGGGCGGTGGCTACTTCTCCAACGGTGTCGCGCTTAACATTATCGAGTCGGCCGACCACCCAGGCCGCGAGACCTGGGCCAACATCAACGCCATCGACGATGTCGTCGAGGTCCTCGCTGGCGACGTCACGAGTGCGCCTCGCTCTGAGTTCCTGGGCAACCGCCCATCGCTCACTGAGCGTGGCATCCTCACGGTCGCGTGCCTCCGCGGCAACGCTGCCGCCGGTGGAGTCGCGCTTGCCGCTGCTTGTGACGTTGTTGTGTCGGCTGGCTCTGTCGTCCTCAACCCCGCCTACCGCGCCATGGGCCTGCACGGCTCCGAATTCCACCTGTACTCGTACGTCGAGCGCTGCGGCCGCTCCATCGCGACCCACCTCGTCAAGGACATGCTCCCGCTGTCCGCCGCGCGCGCTCGCGAGCTTGGCCTCGTCGACGTTGTCGTCTCTGGCCGCGACCAGCCGGCTGCCGAGTCGGAGGCTGCGATCCTCAAGTTCCTCCGCAACGTTGCTGCTGCCCCGGCTTCGGCCTATGGATCACTCGAGTTCCCCTCTGCGCCCTGGACCAAGTTTGCGACCAACACTCCTAGCCGCGCTACGACGCTTGTCGAGCGCTTCTGCGAGAACAAGCGCGGACGCTACGAGTCGAACCTGCACGTCCCGCTCGTCAACTACCGTCACGAGGAGCTGTCGCAGATGCTCCTCGACTCGTTCCACCCGCACCGCTCGCAGCGCTACCACTCGCGCCGCATCAAGTTTGTGCGCAAGGTCAAGGCTGAGAAGACGCCGACTCGCTTCGCCCACCACCGCGTGCACATGGAGCGCGACGAGGAGGAGACTGCGGCCTTTGACAATGCCCCTGGATGGGTGCGCGGTGAGGAGTGGTCGTGGGTCGGTCACCAGACGCCGACGTCGATGACGACGTCGCAGGGCCTGCTCATCGACTTTGCCGCTCCCGTCCCGCCTCTCTCGCGCCCGCCGAGCCGCCGCAGCTCCCGCTCGAACAAGAGCTTCCACTCGCTGCGGTCGCACAAGTCGCAGCCATCGATCCGCTCGCACAAGTCGCAGCCCTCCATCCGCTCGCACGCTAGCAAGGGCTCGATCTCGTCTGCTGCCCCGAGCGTCCAGGGCTCGCCTTCCCAGCAGCACACCGCCACCTTTGCCGGTCCCGAGACCGTCGAGACGCTCGACGACTCTGTCCCGCCCGTCCCCGCCCTGCCCGAGGTCACCACCCCGGAGGGCGTGAAGCGCCGTCCGTCCCTGCTCGCTTCCGTCAGCAGCGGCTCCATCGGCCGCAGCAGCACCTGGGGCCGGAGCACCAAGAACGAACCCGTCGCTCCGGAGCCCACGCCTGCGCCATACATCCCCTCGCACCTCGCCGTGAAGGCGCCGAAGCGCCGTGCTTCGTCCTTCCTCGGCCGTCTCGCCGGCGCCTTCCGCTCGAAGCAGGACCTGCACGTCGATGTGCCCCCGACGCCGCGCACGCCGCTCTCCGCGACCCGCATCCCGTCTGGCGCCACGACGCCGACCTATGCCCGCCCCACCCTCGTCAACGAGGGCAACACGGACTCGCCCTGCCTCTTCAACATCACTGGCGACGACGCCCTCCTCCCCAAGATCGACACGAGGCCGCAGGTCCTCAGCGTCTAAGTTTCGTTAGCACTCATCTTAGTTCCCACCCATCTCATGCCGCAATCTACATACCACCCCCTCGTGCCCACTACAAAGTACATTTGGTCTCTCCTTAATTGTTGTGTATCTTCTCTTCTCTTTTCGTGTAATCTAGTGTTTCTGCGAATGCATCGGGTCTCTTGTGACTGGATGGGCGTCTGGCTTGGTGTCCCTTAGAATAGCTGAAGCAGGCACAGTCTCATGTCTCACGTCAACGGGCTGGCCATGTCAACTGAGTAGGATGACATCAGCCACAGTCATCACAGTGGACCAGGACATGGGTACCAGTCCAGAGTCGTGGAAGCAGTATCCACCCCGTCATCCACTTCTCATGCATGACGCCGTCGTCTACCATCTCGTCGCCCACCGTTGTCCAGCAAAGAGAGGACAAAGGACAAAGTTCAGTGGAAGGTGTCCGAGACCAGGCACGGAAGTTGTGAGCTTGAAGTGTGTGTCAGAGTTCACGACAGAGGAGAGAAGGGAGAGAAGGGAAGTTTCGGGGCCAACCTTGAGCCAACCCTTGCTCAGATCAGTCTTGACCTCGTTTCATGTTTCTGCCTTTCTCACACGCCGCACTTGGGACCGGTGTCTGCAATGCTGCCTCCTAAGTTCTTCCAGCTGACAAAAAGATGATCACAGTGTAGAAGAGGTGCGGGGGGGTATGAGGGTCTGGAGAGGATAAGAGGACGGTGGAAGATGGTTTCGGAAGCTAAGCCTGCCACGGGCGAGGCGTCACTTGACTACGCACCGAGGACGTGAGGACGTTGCGAGTCTCAGAGACCAGGCTTGGCTCCCACACTCCAGTCCATGCATGAGTCAGCTGGTGATGACTCGGGTCAGGCCACGATTCACCGCGACGCAGGATCGTGAGACCACCACGACAGCGCGACGGCCGTGCACCGCAGCGTCGCACTTCGCACCTCGCCCAGCCAACAGAAGGGCGACTCTTTCCACTCGGTCGTTTCGCGCTTCCACACCTTGCATGACCGAGCCACAGTATTGTTCCAGAATAGCGGTCCCGTCTCGGTCCTACGTGGACCCAAGCGCGATGCTGCGTACCGTTGTGCTGGAAGATGGGTACAGAGTCAAGTTTGCCTTGCTTTGCCTCGCGCCGCGACGCTTCGAAGTAGTGCCTTCATCTCGTGCCCATTCCGTCCCACGGCCTTAGAGGCAGGTGTCGAGGAACGAGAGGCGAGGTGTCTGGTGCCCAGCATGCCCGGTCCGGTATCTGGCAGTCTTTGGGGGGATGTTGTGGAATGTCTCGTCGACGAGGCTGGGAGACGGCTGGACTGCCATAAGTGGTTCGCAGAGGGGTGGTATCGGTGGTAGGTTTGCCTGGTTCGGCCATCGGCCAGGAACCAGAAGCCCAAGCTTCACCGACGTCTCGGCCGTCTCGGACAGCTCTCATCTCGATCTCGTTCGTGCAGACCGGTCATCGACAAGAGAGGCTTCGTACTGACCGGCCGCCAGGAGATACGAGCATGCCTGGCTAGACTGACTGCCGACTGACCGCTACCGCTGTACGGAGAAGCGTATACAGCCAGGACTGAATGCAGTTCTGGGTATGTCAGTGCGCGCACCTGAATGAGGGGTGAGGACGCCGGGAAGGCTTGGGATCGACAAGGGCGCAGGCCTGAGAGGAATTGCGCTCGGGGCGTGCCGGCGAAGAGGGCGCAAGCCTTCCCCGCACGAGCATCTCAACTGCACGTCACCATTCCTTCCTCGCCTTCCTCATTCTCCTTGACCGCATTCCCCATGAGACTTGCACGACACTCACTCCACGACAACACATAGCTTCATGACACTTGCGTAGAAAGTGCGACGGAGGACTTTGGGTGAGCTGACAAAGGACTTCAGTGAGTAGCTAATCCGCAAGTGGCAAGTGATAGTAAGCTGACGAATTGTTGGAACTGCAGCTGAGCCACAGTACGCCGCTTGGCTTGATGTGAGTTTCTCGGAGCGCCCGGAACTGACATACAGTACCTCTGTGAGCTCATATAGGTGAGCTCGGTGTCCTCCTTCACAGCTGACCGCCAGATCTTCACAGCTGACCGCCAGATCTGAGCGCTGGCTCCGTGAACAAGCTAGCTGAGGAACACGGATCAGCTGAACGTGAAGGTCAGCCAGCCCGTTGAGATGTGAGTTAGTAGTTCCAAGACCTAGCTGACACCCAGCTGATTTGCACTACCTTTCCTCACGTGAGCTCCAACGCCGCTGCCGTGTAGCTAAGATCATGGACATCTGAGCTGTGCTTCTCGTGAGCTTTCTTCAGAGGCAGGCCAGCTAACGGACAGGAGTTCGGCGTCCATGTGAGCTCCTGCCAAGGCAACCGGAGCTGATTTGCAGGTGCTGCGCACCTCTGAAGCATTGGGCGAGCTTGCTGGTTTGCGCTAGGTGGCTACCAGGTTCGGCTACACGCCTCCAGGACAGAAGGGAACTGACACAAACGGACGCCTGTGAGACCTCTTTGCACTGTGAGCTGAGCTTGCGCCCACTTGGAAGCTGACAAGCAGACAAAATCCAGCCTCAGCATTCAAAGGAGTCCGACGTCCTAACACTCGACTTGCTGTCAACTCAGGTCCTTGTTGCATCAGCGGCAGCGCTGCGTGAGCTGACTGTCTCTGAACAGAATAGCTAACATACACAGTAGGTGCTCACTGTGCGTCGGGTCGAGCTGGCAGTTGCCGTCTGCGTTCGCGCCGGCAATGATACAGGGGCGAACTGAGGGGCAGGCCGCAGCCCTTCTTCCCGCTCCGTGGACACAGTGAGCTCGCAGAACAGTCACTCGCTCATAGCTAACGCACAGACTGCATATCCCCCGAGGCTGCATACACGAACAGACAGAGAGATGCATGCGAGGGTGAGCTTGACCCTATCGGCATTGAGCTGACCGGCAGGCCTCGTGCCCAAACCCACATCAGCAGCAAGAAGTGTGACTCTGGTGGTCACCCGGTGGGGACCGGTGCAAACCAGCCCTGGCATCCTGTAACGTAGAAGGAGGCTAGATATGGAGCAGTAGCAGTACAGCAAGCTGATGAGACGATTACCGCGCAGCAGACTAGAGGCTTCAGATTCGCGTACTCAGAGGCGGCTGCTCCACTCGTCTTCCAAAAGCAGTAGAGATCAGCCTCTTCAACTGACTTCCACTATGACATAGTAGTGTGAGATGTCGCACGGTTTTGCTCATTGTACATCAAATGCACTTCCCTGTAAGCTGCTGAGAATGTGACAGATTCGTCGGACAATCGGGCGGCCTGGTGCATAAGAGGAGGAGGCCGAACGCTACCGACAGCACCCACACGTCGGGATTTTTGGGAATTTGTTCTTAAGCTAGCAACTGGTCAACCAACCAGCAATGCCCTATGGCTCAGTTGGCTAGCGCGTGGAGCTGTTATTCTTAACATACTCCGAGGTCCACGGTTCGAGCCCGTGTGGGGCAGCATACGTTTTTGCATTCTTCATGTGTGCCTTTGTGCAGCTGTGGCGTCACTATCATGCAAAACTCGCAAAACTACGATTTCTTGTCACTCCACTACCATGACTGTCGTTCTGCCCGCACACACGTTCTCTGCCCGCTTGCCAGTTGCGGATAAACCAGTTCTCCCGGACTAGTGGCATGATCAGCGACTGCGGCCAATGTCCATGACGCGGGTTCGGGCAAGTCGGCGAACATCCGTTGACGTTTCAGCGTGTATCGTGGCACGGCCCCGCACAGCTCGTAGTAGCAACTGCGCCGCTAGAGGGAGGACCAGAGAGGTCGCCCGAATGCCAAGCCAGCACTGTCGATCATGGAACGGCAGAACGGCACATCACGATGTAGTACGACACGGCACGTAGGGCGGTCTGCCAGGCTGGTGAGTGTTCTACAATAGTTCATAACAGAACCACACCCCGGAGGTATCTCGCGACCGAAGCAGCTGCCAAGGCGTCTAGTGTAGTGCGTAACCCGTGCATGAGTCATAACGGGAATTAGTCTGCAGAAGAAGGCTGCTCCGCAGTTTCCAAGTTTGTCGAGCGAGGATCAGCTTCACTCCGCGAGCGGCGTGGAAGCCTTTGCCGGGTATACCGAAGCTGTGCTAGCGCGCAGTCGCATTTGCGGCTCGTTCGCGCGTCGGCATCGAACAGCTTACCGCCGCATTCCGCACTGTTCTCCGCAGTCACCTGCCCATGATCGTGTTCGGTGATCGCCATAGCTCGTTCTTCTGCCAGAACACCTGGGCCGGATATACGCCGACTCGCAGCCCGTACGCATTAGCACGCAATATCCAGCGGCAGCGGCGACCAGCGGCGGCGGAGCGGCTCTAACCCGACTTATCAAAGCGGACTAGCGCGCTCGTTGCAATTCATTGCGTCACGTGGTCTGCCCCCTCGGTCTGTCATTGTGGCATGCTCCTGTACGTCCTCGGGCGATCCTTGGGCGAAACTTGGATGCCAAGACTTGCGAGAGGGGGCTGTGCTCATCACTTGCTGCGGAGCTCAGTAGCGGCGGATAGTGACGTCAGTGCCTGGCTGCATGGGTGGCAGCTGTCTGTTGGACTAGGGGTGGTGGGCAGTCACCGCAGCACATGTCGTACTTCTTTCGTACTTCGGCGTCGGAAACGCCATCATGGAAACGCTCATCCCCGAAGCCGAAGTGAGGCCGAAGTGGTGCTAGTCGCGGTGTCGAGAGGGATATATAAGCACCTGGAATCAGCGCATGGAAGGCAACGACAACACTTACAACACGAATCAACTCATCATGTCCCCCTTCCCTCTTATCTTCGGCTCGGGCAACGTCGCCCGCAATGAGCCCGCTGCGCCCCGGGGCTTGTTCGGAGCTGCCCAGATCAACATGGTCCCCCGCCAGGACTCCGCGGCAAGCGCCGACAGTGCTGCCACCGCCGTGCCGACCGAGTCTTTGGCAAGCAAGGGCGACAGCGCCGAGGGCGGCCCCGAGACGTACTGGGAGTGCGACGACCCGGAGAACCCGCCTGACTGGGCCAAGGGTCCCGACGGCCAGGTCACGAAGCGCCCCGTGCAGTGCCCATCGAGGACCACTGTGGCAGTCGCTGCGGACAAGACCGAGTCTGTCGTCCCGAACGACGGCAAGCACTACGACCCCCAGCACCGCACCGGCACCTCGACGTACGTCGAGGCCACCGGATCGAAGAGCACTACCGTGCCCGAGGACGCGACGGCGAAGGACCCCCTGCACCGAACGGGCACGTCGACGGTCATCGATGCCACTGGCTCGAAGAGCACAGCTGTCCCCGAGGACGCCACAGCGGTCGACCCGCTCCACCGTACGGGAACGTCGACGTTCGCCCAGGCTACCGCCGCCACTTCGCAGGCTGCTGCTGCCTCTGCCGATGCGCAAAAGCAGGACGAGAAGACCACGGGCTCCGCTGCTGCTCGCAAGGTCGGCGTTGCTGGCGTCCTGGCCGCCGTTGCGCTTTCGGTTGTCAATTTCTAGTCAAGTCCCAGTCGCCCTCGAAGAAGAATTATCGAAGTTGGCCCGTTGGCTCGAGGTTGAACCCGAGGAACGCCACACGACACAACTCCGCGAGTTCCATAGCCTCGCGACGTTCGGTTCAGGTTCGGTTCAGTTTCCATAGCCGTGTTGTCTGCCATTTAATCGACGTCCCTAGCTCGTCCCGCATGTATCGCTTTCCAATGTTGTTGACGCCAATCCTGCCACCTGTGCAACTTACTTCGCTGGCGCATTTGATATGCCACATTGAGTGAGCTCTCTGCGTTTCGCGATGTCAGAGGCGATCGGGCAGCACCTCAGCTGTGAAGGCGCTCTTCGGACCTGGCGGATCGACGGGCCGCGGGGCATGCCGGGGCCTCGACGGGAGTTCTAGACCATTGGATCTTGATACCAGGCGATGCGCTTCGGCAGGAAGAAGCTGTCACGCCCAATGCTCCCAGCTGCCCACAACGGTATACGCATGCACACTCCACGCCAACTGAGGCGGCTGGTGCTTGAGCAGAAGCCGCGGCGTATCCTCTCGGCGCCGGAACGGGTCGGTCAATATTCACAAACGCTGAACGCCGTGTACGCCGAAGTCGGTGTCTCAGCAACGGCAGGTACACGCACTCCTGCCCCTTCGTCCCGCTCACCGCCTCATAGTCAGGTAGATGGAGGTGCCAAGAGTCCCAACTTCGACCTCTGGAGTTGTCCTCTATTGCCGGCGCTATCAACGTGCGTACGCTCCTGCTATGACGCGTGCTCGTCCGACAGAGCTACCGGAGTGCCGTGTCAGACAGAGCCCTGCGCCTTCACATTACCCGGTTGCCGTCCTGGACATCTGTCGTAAGTTGGGACTCCGGTGCAGCGGTACCCGTGCCGAGGAAAGATATGGAGCGCCGTCATCTGGATGTTTGGCGCCCCGAAGCAATTGCGGCGCTGATTGTCCCAAAGTCAGACTTGCGTTCCCAGTTCCTGGACCCGTTCTGTGCTCGCGGACCACTTCCGATCACACGCTTCCGTGCTCACGTTACTTCTCGTAACCGTCCCAACACGGGTCGCAGCGTTTCCCACCAACGCGCCTCGTAATCCACTTTGGCCTTTCAGATGACACAGTCTGTGTCTCATAGGCGTCGGAGGCTTGCCGTTGGGCCCGGCTCTCTGTTCGAAGTCTCCTGTCGTTGGGGTCATCGAAGCGACATCGTTTTGCTGCCGAGTTGGTAGCCAGGTTGACTTTGGCTCCACCTCTTAATTGCAAGCTCAACCGTCAGGGCCCGAAGTTTCAGCGCCCGTCAGAGCGATGCCCCGCACGATCCCTGCCCTCCATGAGAATCTCTCGATCAACCTCCTATTCCATAGCGGGTTTGCGACCCTCATGCCCTCGGCCTCAACAGCAGCGCAATGCCAGATGCTCCGCCGTCGCTGTCCTGGGCCCCAAAACTTCGGGATACCGAAGCTGTGGTCCTTTCCGGTAGTCTGTTCGCCAAGCAATCGAGAGCTCCACGGGAGCTTACAGCGGACATGCCACGGACCATCCTCCGTCACACTGTCATCGCCTTCCAAACCTAAGCGGTCGGTTTGATCCTAGAAACGCTCGGAGCCTTCCGTGGCTTCTACACGTTCCTTTATCCTTTACCGGAACGCCACATGTGGTCAAGGTTGCCAAGAGACGCGGGAGTCGAAGCACCCAGAGCCACGATAAAGCCCGGAACAGGCAAACGACATGCTTCCAGATAGTCGTGGTTATCGCCTCTCCACATCTCTTGAGCAGCAGGGAGTCGGCTGTTGCTGGGTGGTACCGGGAGCAAACACCGCGCAGACTGTGAGTCGTTTGGCACCGCGATTCTGGGTTAGGCCGTGATAAGGTTGGCCCGAAACTCTATCGGCCTGCTCATCCTCACAACAGACCGAGAAGTGGTGCGAGGTATGATCCAAGTTTCAATCTGTACGTCACGGGGCACGATCGTGCACAAGGAGAAGTGAGACGTTGAGAGTGTTGGACGAGGTCGAAACGAGTATTCCGCAAGGTATATAAACTGGGGAGGTAAGGTGCTGGGACTTTCTCAAGCTCTCAATCGACTCACAGCAACAACGAATCGACAACCATGGGAGCGATCTCGAACGTCAACCACGGGGGCGCGATTGCCCGCGACATCCCCCAGGATGCCTACGCTCAGCCCCTTCAGGCTCGCTCTGAGCCTGAGGAGGTCCGCCGCTCCGGCATCTCGGCCGATTCCGCCATTCAGGCTCGTGGCGGTGACTCGGAATGCAGCTCTGTGTTCTTCTTCAACGCCCCTCCCGGCTCCCTGATGGACAAGTACCGCCAGCCTGCCGGTTGTCCGTACGGCATCGAGAAGTACACCGACGAGCTCCGCCAGAAGGACGTCGACAACGGCTTCAACATTCCCGAGCCCGATAGCAAAAACTGGGGCGAAGACAGCGACATCAGGCTTGTCAACCCTATCGGAGACATCTACGACTACATTCGTGCGATCAAGAACGGTGAGCTGGTCGACACCTCGCTGGACCCCAATGTCGTCGGCAACGTCGGCAAATGGGACCATGACCCGTCCAAGCAGCCTGGCTCGAAGGTCGGCTCGGGTGTCAAGCCGCAGATCACCAACTGGAAGGATCAGGAGGCCAAGGGCTGGAAGCGCGGCGGCGACTTCGGTGGCCACGGCGGCGATGGCGGCAAGACCGCTCAGGGCGGCAAGCACATCAACAACGGCGGCTCATCGTCTTCGTCGTCTTCGTCCTGGTCCACCTCTTGGAGCTACAGCTGGGACTACTCCAAGTCGTTCGACGCCAACTGGAGCGAGTGCTGCAAGCAGTTCGAGTGCTTCAAGGAAAACTCGCACAAGAAGGACGACAGCGGCAACAAGCGCCCCGCTGAATGCGACCTCGGCTTCGAGAACGGCTTCAAACGCCACCTCTGGTGGGATTTCACCAAGTCGTTCGACGACAACTGGAAATTCTGCTGGGGTCTCAAGGCCTGCGAGGACTACTGCAAGCAGCGCAATGAGCCTGCGCCTGGCAAGGCTCAGCCCGGGCAGAACCCTGACCAGGACAAGGGCAAGGGCCACGGCGAGGACAAGTCCGAGGACGACCGCTGCAATCAGCTCAACGCTGTCGGATACCCTCCCGGATCCGTTGAGGACCGCTACCGCCAGCCTGCTGGCTGCCCCTTCGGTGTGGACAAGATCCCCGAAGTGAAGGCCAAGGAGGAGGCCGAGAAGAAGCAGAAGGAGGAGGCCGAAAAGCAGCAGCAGCAGCAGCAGCAGCAGCAGCAGCAGCAGCAGCAGCAGCAGCAGCAGCAGCAGCAGCAGCAGCAGCAGCAGCAGCAGCAGCAGCAGCAGCAGCAGCAGCAGCAGCAGCAGCAGCAGCAGCAGCAGCAGCAGCAGCAGCAGCAGCAGCAGCAGCAGCAGCAGCAGCAGCAGCAGCAGCAGCAGCAGCAGCAGCAGCAGCAGCAGCAGCAGCAGCAGCAGCAGCAGCAGCAGCAGCAGCAGCAGCAGCAGCAGCAGCAGCAGCAGCAGCAGCAGCAGCAGCAGCAGCAGCAGCAGCAGCAGCAGCAGCAGCAGCAGCAGCAGCAGCAGCAGCAGCAGCAGCAGCAGCAGCAGCAGCAGCAGCAGCAGCAGCAGCAGCAGCAGCAGCAGCAGCAGCAGCAGCAGCAGCAGCAGCAGCAGCAGCAGCAGCAGCAGCAGCAGCAGCAGCAGCAGCAGCAGCAGCAGCAGCAGCAGCAGGAAGCCGTGGGGTTGTTGTTGGGGGATCACATGAGCAGCAGCAGCAGCAGCAGCAGCAGCAGCAGCAGCAGCAGCAGCAGCAGCAGCAGCAGCAGCAGCAGCAGCAGCAGCAGCAGCAGCAGCAGCAGCAGCAGCAGCAGCAGCAGCAGCAGCAGCAGCAGCAGCAGCAGCAGCAGCAGCAGCAGCAGCAGCAGCAGCAGCAGCAGCAGCAGCAGCAGCAGCAGCAGCAGCAGCAGCAGCAGCAGCAGCAGCAGCAGCAGCAGCAGCAGCAGCAGCAGCAGCAGCAGCAGCAGCAGCAGCAGCAGCAGCAGCAGCAGCAGCAGCAGCAGCAGCAGCAGCAGCAGCAGCAGCAGCAGCAGCAGCAGCAGCAGCAGCAGCAGCAGCAGCAGCAGCAGCAGCAGCAGCAGCAGGAAGCCGAGAAGCAGAAGCAAGAGGCCGAGAAGCAGAAGCAGGAGGCTGAGAAGCAGAAGCAGGAAGGTGGTGGTGACCTTGGCAGCAAGGAAGGCGAGACTTGTGCCCAGTGCCGCCAGAGGCAGGGCATCGACAAGGAAACTACTCCCGACTGGCGCTTCGGCTGCGCTGGCTGCATTGACACCGACGACGACAAGGGTACTTGCTGGGGTGACAACTGCGGCAAGGACCACGGCGACAAGGGCAAGCAGGAGGGCGGCGGTGACCTCGGCAGCAAGGAGGGCGAGACCTGCGCCCAGTGCCGCCAGAGGCAGGGCATCAACAAGGAGACAACGCCCGACTGGCGCTTCGCCTGTTCTGGCTGTGTCGACACCGATGAGGACAAGGGCACTTGCTGGGGTGACAACTGCGGCGGCAACCCTGGCAAGCCCCCTGTTGGCGGGGGCAAGAACCACGGCGACAAGGGCGGCTGCACCACTGGCACCTGCGGCGGTATCGACGTCGACAAGGGACACCAGGGCGGCGACAAGGGCGGCTGCTCGACTGGCAAGTGCGGCGGTGGTGTGATCGACAAGGGCCACGGCGGAGGCGGCTGGGGTGACAAGGGCGGCAAGTCTGAGTCTCACGGCGGAGGCGGCTGGGGAGACAAAGGCGGCGGCAAGGGCTCTTGGGGCGGCAAGTCTGAGTCCCACACCGGCGGCGGCTGGAGTGGCAAGTCCGGCGGCAAGTCCGAGGGCGGCGGCCACGGCGGTGGCTCGTGGGGCGGCAAGAGCGGCGGTGACAAGGGCGGATCCTGGGGCGGCAAGTCCGGCGGTCACGGAGGTGGCTCCTGGGGTGGTAAGAGCGGTGGCGGCAAGGGCGGCAGCGGCTGCTCTTCTTGCGGCGGAGGCAGCAAGGGCGGCAAGCACCGCCGCGACGAGCGCTTTATCGTGAAGCGCGACGAGTCCTCGGCCACCGCCAAAAAGCTCGGCTTTGCCAGCGTCGTCGCTGGCTTCGCCCTCGGCATTCTTGCTCTCTAAACGCTTGAAGCGTCCTTAAAACTCCGCCTTGATCTGAGTCCGAAGAAAAGAAAACCAATCGTAGAAATCTAAGTCTAATAAACTATCAGCTTCAGAATGAAATAGTCGCGTTCTCTTATCCGGAGTCGCCTTACACACTCACCATGAGAAGACTCGCTCACCAGGGGTCATCGCAGTCCACTGCTTGCTACGAGGCCCCAATGTGAACCGTCGGTCAGTCTGCAAAGAACATTGCACAATAAGCCTGTCATCAGCTCATTGGCAGGTTCTGGACAGCTCACCTCAGCTTGGGGCGATAGCCTGTTCTTCGTGATCTCATCAGTGATGGCACCTGGTTGATGGTCGCCGTCTCGGATAAAGCTGGGATCGAGTTACTTTCGGTAAGTTGTCTTCCTCCATTCCTGATGCAAGGCGCGGGGGTATGGAGTCGGAGCAGCTTGGCTCAGAGTCGAATCTCAGGCAGGTAACGAACGCGATCCGATGATTGATGGTAGCAACGGCATTGGATTGAAGAGAAAGCGAGAGGAAAGAACGAAAGAAGGAAGATACACTGCCAGCGGACGTGCGGTGGCAGCGACGTGGGGCGCAGTCTTGCGCCCTCGTGCTCTTGGCACTCACGATCAGTCCTTCCCCGCGCCCCGCTCATGTCGCAGACCCAGGTCGGAACCAGGAACGGCACAGCGTGTGATCTGCTGCGTAGGTCAGTCTGTCACACTGTCAGTCTGTCAATCATCTTGATCATCTGTCAGCAACATCGTGGAAGCACACGAGCGCACAGACCGACGCCGCCTTCCTCGATCCTCGAGATGCAGATAGAGCTTCGATCACCGATCCAAATACGGCGCCAGGTTATGCTTCGCCACACAGCGGCATTCCATACACGCCGGACCGCACTCCCATGCACCGTCCTGATCCTCCCCCGCCCGTCGGCCGTCGATGCACTGTCCTGGCCCCAGTGCACAGGCCGAACGGCGTGGCGGCGCGCACAGAGCGCAAATTGCACAAACCCACCGCCTCGCACGTCCACCGGACTTGACCGTGCTTCTCGCTCCTCCGGACCCTCTGTCGCTGCGTCCCACTCCGATCCGAGCGACTACATGCTTGCAATGAGCTGGCCTCGGGGCTGCCAAACGTTGTGAGGCGCCTTAACGCCGGTGAGGCGGGGGGACAAACCTTGTTTGCTGGTCGTGCGAATTGGGATCGGCCGGCCACATGCCTGCTGAAACTTCCTCAACACGGGGGATCGGCACGCACATCGATGTTCGTTCTCCTGTTGAATGATCAGCCCAGTGGTTATGACCACTTGAGTGTTGCGTTCTGTCAGACTTGCAGTTGGGTGCCTGGTGTGCTTGTGGCCGTGAGCCGGCGGCGGGCGGGAGGAAGTGCTTGCCAACCCAACAGCAGCTCTGAAAATAACCCGCTGGGCTGGCCATGAGCCACTACGCACTGGCCTCACGCCTCGGTCGATCGGGCTTGGAATGACGACAGCGCTGGCGAGGGGAGAAGAAAAAGTGACCTAACAATAATCAGTGCATTTGTAAAACCGTGGCAAACATAAAGTCCTTATGGAAAGGGATGTGATGTGTGTATGAACAGGACCGACGATAGTCCGATGATAGCGAGAGGGAGGGTGGGGTCCTCAGCGGGCGAGCGCGCGGAAGACATGCGGTGGGGTCGTGAGTGGCTTAGGCCATAACGTAGGCGGCGCCAAGGGCGGCGGCGCCGAGCATACCGAGCGCGGGGAGGTTGCGCTTGCCGCTCGAAGGGTCGACGGAGTGGTCGGTCGCGGCCTTGATGCCAGTGACGGTGATTCCGTCCGGGAGGTCGGTTCCGGTGTTGATTCCAGCAGTGTAGATCGTGACGCCGTTGCCCGCCTGTCCAGTCGCGATCGGCTTGCCGCCGGTAACAGAGACGGCCGAGGTGGCGCCGTTGGCGCCCTTGGTGTAACCGTTCTGAGCGTATCCGATGGCCGAACCGGAAATGGTCTCAGTCAGAGGAGGGTCGATCTGCTCGCCGTTCGGGCCCTGGACAGTGAAGCGGGGGGTGAAGGCTCGCGGCCAGCTGTCGGCTCCGTTGTTCGAGAACTGGAAGAACCAAACCTTCGAGTACGGGTAGACGTCCGGCATGTTGTACGTGAACGAGGTCTGCGCGGTAGCGTCGACGCCCTCAGTGACGACAGTAGCGACATTCGGCTCCTCCTGAGTTCCGGTCATGAGGGCGATGGTCATGTTGGTCCAGTCTCCGCTTACGTCGCCCCACTGAATGCTAACAAGCTGGCCGGGCTTGAGGACGGCATCGCCTCCGGGAGCGCTGGGGGAAACACCAGCTTCGGCACCAGCGTTGGGGTCACCGCCAGTGTCGCCCTCGGGCGCCGGCGTAGGACCAGCCTCCTCACCACCCTCTGAGGGGCTAGGGCTCGGGGACGGCTCGGCACCAGTGTCCTCGCCGGTGTCACCGCCCATGTCACCTCCGGTGTCACCACCAGTGTCGCCGCCAGTGTCGCCTCCGGTGTCGCCTCCGGTGTCACCCTCACCACCGCCCTGGTCACCGCCCTCAACGGCACCCTGGTCACCACCGGCGTTGGGGTCCTGGGCGGCGACGAAGGAAGCGAGGGCGAGGAAGGGAAGGAAGGTCTTGAGAAGCATGGCTGGAAGGATGTGTCGGGGCTTTTCGTGGAGTTTTCAAGCGAGCGTGATCGGACGTCTAGGGGGATGGCAACACCAGAGTGCGAGTCGAAGAAGGTCGGAAAAAGGATACGATGGGGTGGGAGAGTCGGGGAGGGTAGTGTCGAGGAGAGGTTGGCCGACGAGGAGGGAGAGAAGAGTGGATGTCGTGAGGGAGAAAACGCAAGAAGTGGCGATGGAGAATTGGTGGTGAGCGTAAGGATTGAGGAACGGGTGTTGCTAGCTGGTGAGAAGAGCAGTGGATCGTCGCGGGTGGATCAGGGAAGGCCGTAGGCAGGGAGCCCACTGCAAGCGCAGTCGGTGGGATGGCAATCGCAGGTCCAGCCCATATGGCCATACGGTTCAGTGCACCAGGGGCGGGTGCAGGGGCTGCGGCCAGACGCGCTCTCCCACTGCAAGCACAGCAAAAACTAGCCGGCAGCCAGCAGCCAGGCAGACCAGCCCGTACCAGCCGAGGCAGCCCAGGCAGAAGGGCAGAGGATTCTCGCACCAGAAGTCTGGTCAACAGATCGAAGCGAGGCACGCGGAAGCACTTTCCCCTTGGAAACCTGATGCCCTTTACAATCGAGTCGTAATCCCACTCTTCTCTTTCTAATGGTGAACACAGAATGCTCTAATGCGTGATCACATAAGCTCCCTTAATCACATAGGGTTCGAAGGCGCGTTCTTAAATTGGAACCTGCCTCCCAGCCAAGAGCACACAGCCCATGAGCCAGCCGGTCACGTTACTTTCACCCGCGTGTGACTCGCGTGGTCCGTGCGCTAACAGCCCTGGAGATTGTCGCGACAAGCAATGACGTAGTGGCAGGAGAAGTCGTTTGCAGACCGAGCATGCCGAGCTTCACCTCAGCCAAGGCCCACACACAGCTCTGTCAGGCTCCATCGGTAGCGGCTCCCGTTACATCTTTACCAGTGCTCGTCGTTGCTCCATCCTTCTCTTTCATCCACGCCCGAAATGAGCGCTAGCCCGTCTAGCAACCCCGCCGACCACGCTCCGCCCATCAGCTCCGACCATGTCGAGAGTGGGCAGCCGGAGGAGTACATCTCCATGACGCAATTTAGGAAGAGCATGCAGCTCGTGCGCCTCCAGATTGCTATTCCCATCAGTGGTGCGTGAAACAAGGCCGAGATAGAGATGAGAGACAAATTGCAATGGCTCGCTGACGTGCGAAACAGTCCTGGTGTCGCTGGGGACGGCAATGGTATGCACGCTGGCGATCCACCCCGGTGTCAAGGAGATCTCGGACCAGCACCCGACGCTCCTGACGCCCAACGATACAATGACCGGGGCGTACTGGTTTGTGGTGTACTTCCTGCAGATCGGATTCTGCCTGGTTTTGATCTGTGCGCGCTCCGATGCGACCAAGGCGACGCTGATCCACGGTGTGGGCATGCGCTACGCGATCGCAAACTGGCTGATTGCGCTCGCAGTCGCGCTCTGGACATTGCAGCTGTTCCGCTCCTGCGCCCTCGTCGTCATTGTCAACACGCTCAACGTGATCAGCATCCACATCACGCTGACCAAGTACCCGCCGAGCCTGAAGCACCCCTTCGATGCCATCTTCATCCACGGCGGCGTCGCGCTGCTGACCGCGATGCTCTTCGAGCTCACGTGGCTGCATGTCGGCTCCGTCGCCATGGGCTGGGTCATCGAGAGCAAGAAGCACTGGGCGCACTACCGCTGGGAGTCGACGATTGCCATCGCCGTCGTCAACGTCATCACTGCCATCTGGGAGGCCGCCACGAATCAACAGTGGGTTTTTCTTGGTGTCGATCCGCACTGACCTCGCAGCATCCTGCCCCTCGCGTCCGAGTACGTCGCGCTGTGTCTCCTCCTCAGCTCGCCCCGCATCAACCCCTCCATGCCCGACAGTGGACTTCCGAAGCCCGCCAGTGAGGTTATCACCCTCATCTGCTGCCTTGTCCTGCACCCTCTCGCCGTCGTTGCTAGCTACGGCATCCGGCGCCAGCGCAACCAGGAGGGCCGCATCCGCCTCGAGGAGGAGGTCGAGGAGGCCGAGGCCCGTGCGCAGCAGGCGCAGGAGCGTGCCGCGGCGGCCCGTCGCCGTGCGCAGCAGGCCGGCGTCGACACCGACAACGGCCACCACTAGGTGAATGCACCCACGGACTGATACCCCCTTCTTTTCCGTCCGAGCTTTTCCCTGCACATCGATTTCCTAGCCCCGAGCCCTCATTGTAGCCCTGCTAGTGTCATCCATCTCCTCTTATCTTCCTTCTCACCAATCTGAACAAAACACCTGAAATTAGTAACGAACTATCCCCGAAGTTGAGCAGTGTTGAGTAGTGTATCGTGGCATGCATCACTTCCACTCGACGTGTTCCGGCAGGTTGCCGACCCAGTACCTCTCGAGGACCCTCGGCAGCTGCACGCCCGTGACCTCTCCGTCCTCGATCTTTGCCCCGTTCTCAAGCAGAGCGACAATGAGGCGGGGCACTGTGCGCAAAGTGCGTCCCCTCCGCGTCCTTGTAGCGGATATGCAGCCTGCGCGCCTGGTAGTCTGTGCAGTTGGACGTGCTCGTGATCTCACCCCACTTGCCGCGTCCGGGCATCCAGGCCTCCATGTCGTACTTTCTCGCCGCGGAGGCGCCGAGCTCTTGCGTCGGCATGTCGAGCACCCTGTCTGTCAGTTCAATCACTAGCTCTCAGCTCACCGGACAGAGAGTCCCAGGCCCTCGATAATGCGCTTCTGCAGCGCGCGCAGCTCCTCCATGACGCCCTCACTCTGCTCGGCCGTCGTCACGGCGAACAGCTCCACCTTCGTAAACTGGTGCACGCGGTAGAGGCCGCGTGTGTCTGCCCCCCTCGCTCCGGCCTCGGCACGGAACGCCTTGCCAACGCCAACGACGCGGGCGGGCATCTGGTCCGCTCCCAGCGTCCGATTCGCCCACAGCGCAGCCAGGGGCACCTCGGCCGTGCCAGTGAGGCAGAGCTGGCGCTCCCCCTCGCTCTCGATAGTGTACGTCTGCCTCGGTGCGTCCTCCCCCGGTCCGTCGCGGGGCTGGAACCCGCACCGTGCCGCAATGTCGACGGCAACGACGTCCGGCGGACTCACGGGCGTGAAGCCCTCCCTCGCAGCCATGTCCACCGCATACCCCACCAGGGCGTGCTCGAGCTGAGCCAATGCGCCGAGGAGGAATGGCCACGATGTGCCCGTTGCGATCGCGCTGGCGGCATTGTCGAGCCAGCCGAACCTGTCCGCAACGTCGACGTGGTCCCGCAGCGGACTTGCGGGCAGGCGTTCGGGGCCAAAGGTCTCGAGCGTGGTTGCGTTCTCCTCTGCGCCGATCGGCGCAGCGGGATTCGAAAAGTTGGGCAGACTGCCCGCAACTCGGAGCAGGGTGTCCTCCACCTCCCGATGCTCGCGCTCCAGCGCCTGCACGGCCTCCTTCAGCTCTCTCGCCCGCGCCACTGCGGCGGCCTTGCCGTCCTTGTCCTTCGTGTCCCGCAGGGAGGCTGAAGCGAGCCCTTGCTCGTGCCGTGTGCGGTTCAGCTGTGTCTCGAGGCTGAGGGCTTGCTCCCTTAGCCGGCCCAGCTCGGCGACGACGTCAGAGGGTAGCGGCATAGCGCGCTCGCGCACGTTGCGAGCGGTCGCTTCCGGGTCGGACAGGAGGCGGGCATAATCGAGTCGTGGGGGCGGGATGGCGATCTTGGTCTTTGGCGCATTGGGCTTGGCTTTTGCTTTCGCCTTGGAGGCCATGCACCGCGCATGCCGCGGACAGCAGCGCGCACTCGCGACCCGCGTGAACATTGCGATTGTTGGGGTCGGGGGCGTCCCTTTGGGCTGCGTTTCGTGTCTGGGTATAGGTGTTGGTTGAGGCTGAGATGCGAGGTGGCCCGAAATTAATCGAGAGGGTGGAGGTCTGTCGTTGGGTATGACGGGTTGGCTGGGTGCATGCACTTACGCAGGGCGTTCGGGCGGTGCTAGCGCTGATTGGGACGAGATCAAAATGACTCCGGCGGCGGACAGGAACGAGCACAGAGGGCAGGTGGCGTCAAAATAGCGACCACTGATGGCCTAGACGCGGCCCTTACATAGCCTCCTCCCATTGCTGGCGACTCACTACCACACCCACCCCTCCCTCGCTCTCTCATTTACTCTGACACTCGCCTCTGCTTCCCATCCGCCCATCCCTCATCCACCCACCACCCTCCCCTCCTCCGTGCAGGCACTCCGCTGGGCCGCACACCATGGCGTACCCGTACGACGACTCCGACCCCTTTGCCCAGCCCGACGCGCACTTCCCCCCTCCGCCTTATGGACAGATACAGGGCGAGCCCCTCCCACTCTTCCCCTACGGATATCCCCCCATGGTCGGCGGCCTCATCACGAATCCAGGCGGCGCAGCAACGACAGAAGACGCAGGATCGACAGGCAGCGGCGAAGCCCCGTCCGCCCCGCAACCACAGCCGATGCACCATCTGCAGGAAATGTTCGGGATGCCGCCCGAGGAATCGTCCGAGGGCCCACTCGCCGAGGTCGCCTCTGTGATTCAGTCCTGGTACGGCGTCAACGTGACGAACTTCGATCCCTCCCAGTCTCAGCCTGAGTACGCCAGCTGGGGACCGTCCTCGAGCGCGGCGAATCACTCACAACAAACGCGCGCAGCTCCTGCCCCGCCTCCCTTACAGCAACCGCACGCCACCCCGACAGAAAGAAAGGATGAGGCCGAGCGCGACAGCGACCCGTTGTCATACCTGAACGGCCTCGCGAAGAGCGACTACGCGCCCTTCGCCCACGTCCCTAGCGAGGACACGCTGAGCGGCGCGGCCGCGTGGCGACTGACAGTCGATCCTTTCCCGTTCTCGAGCGGACTCGAAGGCGCTGCCGGACTCCAGCTCCAGCCCACACAGGTCAGCATGAGCGGCATGCGGCCAGATGTCCTCGCCAAGCACGCAAAGGACGTCGAGGAGGTGAGTCGATGGTGGGCCCCGTGGGAGCCATGAGCCACAAGCCGTAGCCGTGGGCCGTGAGAGCGCGTGAGAGCGAGCGCTCTCACATGAGCCACGGCGCAAAATGCTAGTGCGCAATTGTTTAATTCCACTTGCGTTGAATGTGTGGAGTCGTCGCTTGCACACTGCACACCCGTGCGCTCGTGTGAGCGGCGCGCTCCTAGGCGACGTAGTATCATTCGTGATAACTGACAACCGTACTAACATGCGCAGCTCCAGTCCTACCTCGAGGAGTTGATCAGTCTCATGACGCCGTTCGCATTCACGCCGACGAACCCAGCCCCGCCCCCGCCCCCACCCTACCTGCACACACGCATTGCGCGCTTCGCCGCCCTGATCCGTGGCAAGCTGGAGCAGCTCGAGGCCTCGTCTCAATCAAGTCTGGATCCGGGCTTCCTCGATCTCCCCCCACACAAGGACGGGGGCATGAGCCAGGCCGAGAAGGACATGGAGTTCATCCGGCGCCGGCGCGACGTGCTGAATGCGAAAGCGCGCAGAGACGCGCAGGTCGCATACGTCCGCCCCGCGTTCTTCCCACAGGCGCAGCGCATATTGCCCCTCCCCCGGTGTCGCGCTTGCGGAGGGAATATGCGCGGAGACGTGTGCGAGAACTGCTACCGCCGCAGACCGTATTAGGGGCCCGATGCGCTGCGGCCGTTCTCCGACGCTGGCCGACGCTGGCCGACGCTGGCCGACGCTGGCCGACGCTGGGCCCCGTAGGGGGCCGACGCTGGCCGACGCTGGCCGACGCTGGCCGACGCTGGGCCCAGTAGGGAGGCGTCGGGGAGCGCGTACGAGATGAGGTGGCCCCGTTGAGAGCCGCAAAGGAGGAGGAGGAGGAGGAGGAGGATCCGACAGAGAGACCCGAGCGTGAGCGGCGCGAGCGCTGCTGAGCCGAAGAAGCGGCCGAGAGCGACGAAAAGCCGTTGCGCGAGACCCGAGGGGAGAGAGAACAGATAGGAGAGAGAGGGAGGAGAGTGTGTTTTGTGTCCATACATGTGTCCGTGTGTCCGTGTTCGTGTCCGTGTGTCCCGTTGTCTATTCCCGTGTCTGTGTCGCGTCGCCATGTCGCCCGCCCATCGCCCATCGCCCACATCCAACACATCGATCACCCCAAAATTCGACAAAGAAAGACATTTTGTTAGCCGTGTTGTATCCTACGAGTTAGTACCTAAGTGACAATCCAATGACAATCCAACTTCTACAGTGCTCTGAGCACCTCTCTTTCGGATAACTGAGACGTAACAGGAGAGAGACAACTGAGCGAAGAACGTATCGTATGCATACAACGGCCGAGTATCGCGCGTAAGTAGGTGGGTTGGTGTTTGGGGGAATAGGTATTTTTAGAGCTAAGGGGTGGCGGGGCCGGTGGGGGCGGGGTAGATAGCAGGATGGCAAGGAATAGGGTAAAGCTGCGCCAGGTCGGGCCGAGGTGCGATGTTCAGCATCCGGCTAGGGCAGTGTGGGGTGCGAGAGGGGGCGTCTCTTGATCTTGCGACCTGCTTATATGACGGAGGATATATTGTCTTTCTTCGTGTTCCGATGCTCTCTCTTCACGTTGGTGTAGACCAGTGCGGGTCCGAGAAGCGTCCGCCGTGTTAGTCACGAGGCATGCAGTGTCCATCTAGTTGTCCCCGAGCGGACGCTGGATCTCGGAGAAGATGAGACGCTTCAGCGTCTCGCGGCTGGGCGGGGACTGGCGGTTCTCAAAGTCGAAGAAGTCGGGCTGCAGCGGGTCCGCGCTGGCTCGTCGGACGGGTCGTGATACGGCTCCAGGTAGGGGTGCTCGAGGGCCTGCTCGACGCTGATACGTTTCCGCGGCGAGAACGTGAGACACTTGCGCATGAGGTCGAGCGCATTCGGCTTGGCCTTGGGACACATCTCGCGCAGATCCCGCCTGCGGTGGAACGGCAGTGCGCGCAGGTAGTCCTTCGAGCGCGGTGACGTGATCTCGTTGAAGTCGTCCATCGTCGGCGTGCCGAGGCACTCGAGGATGAGAGACAGCTGGTGGTGGTAGTCTCGTCCCGGGAACAGAGGCTTGCCGTTGACTGGTATCAGTTTGCAAATCGCCGCAGAAAACTCACTCATCTCAGCAAGAATACAGCCAACACTCCAGACGTCAATCGCCTTCGAGTATTCCTGGAACGACAACATGACCTCGGGAGCACGGTACCAGCGCGTCGCGACGTACTCCGTCATGAAGCCATTGCCGCCGTTCGGTCCGGCGTCAGGAGGCGGCAGCGCAGCCGAGCGAGCCAGTCCAAAGTCACAGATCTGTCGTCGTCAGCCCTTCGTAGTTCTCGTCGCTAGCGCCATTAACGCACCTTCAGGTCGCAGTTGGCATTCAGCAAAAGGTTGGAGGGTTTAAGGTCGCGGTGGAGGACGTTGGCAGAGTGGAGTGCCTTGAGGCCGCGGATCGTCTGCTCTGGTCAGCATTTTAAGGTTGGGGTCGCGCGTGGATCGAAACAGCGGAATAATCTTCCAAGACAATTGGTCGCACATTGACGACAGAGGCGCGCAGGACGATGACACTCACCTGGTAGAGGAAGTACTGGCAGTGATCGTCAGAGAGCTCCTGCGTCCTGATAACACGATGCCTGCTGTCAGCGATACCAGGACGCGTTGATCTCGTTAGCCTGCCGTAGACACATACAGATCAGTCTCCATCAGCTCCTGTTTTGTCAGCTCCAGCTCCCAGTCCTTGCTCTAAGGAATACGCCAAGTCAACAATGGCGAAAAGAAGTGCGAGCCCGATATGACGGGGCGCTAAGCCAGAGGTCGTCCATCGTGACAATAACGGTACCTTGAACAATAAGACTCACCTGAACAAGGTAAACCTCATGGAACTGCTCGTAGGACGGCGGCGCGATAATGTCAAGGATAGCGATGATGTTTTCGTGACTGGCGGCAAGTTAGGACGCCGGTACGGATAGAGTGCTGGCTCACCGGAAATGCCTGAGCAGCTTGATCTCGCGCAGAGTGCGCTGACAGAACATGGCATGGTCGAACGGCGTAATACGCTTGATGGCGACCTTTGTGCCCGAGGCAATGTGGACAGCCGACCTGCTTGTCAGTCCCACCGCGAAGCGTCCTCGGCTCACACTACGACTCCGTACGCTCCCTCGCCAATGACCTCATGGACCTTGTAGTGCTCCGATACGTTGAACGGGATGTTGGACGCGGTCATCGTCCACGGCTAAACTATCGGGGGAAGGTCGCGCTTGCAAGGAAGAAGTCGTGGTGTGTCGGTGAAGCTGAGGGAGAGAAAGCGGAAGCGACGGGGCAAGTGAGCTCGAGGTCGGCAGCGATCGTGCGGATGATGGGAGGAGAGAGGTGGTTGAAAGATGGAGAGGGTTGTCGAAGATGATGAATGAAATGAAGGTATCGTCGTGTAGCGGAAGCGACGGCGAGTATGCAGGCCGGCAGCGATGGTCGTGTCTCCTGTGCAGGATCAAGGACCGACCTACTCCTGTCGTGCTTCAGAGCTTAAGGCCTTTGCTAGTGGTGTCTGCTGCAAGGGGTAAGAGTCGGAATAGCAGACTGCTATCAGTTGGGATTAAGCCAGCGGGGCCGGTCCTGGTGCAGCGATTAGACCGCGTTCTAATGAGGCGGCGCGAATTTACTATGTGGCCTCTGGGCTCCCGTCCATTCAGCACCCCAGCTCCCGCATGAAACCATTCTCCATTCATCGTCGTCGCCATCCCTGGGCCCTGGAGGGGTCGCACACCCAAGCAGACCAAAGAGAACGCGAGCTTGCACCGTCAGACCCAGTTTGACCCAGTCAGACCCAGCCGGACCAGCCAGTCCAGCCAGTCCAGCCAGTCCACGCCTGGTTCCTGCCGGCCCGTACCATGTTCCAGGTTCAAGCCCGTCTCGTTCCCTTGCAGCCATGCATCGCTGCTTCCTGCTTCCTGGCCCGAACCCTCCGCGACACGCATGCGGCGTTCGAGCTTGATTGTTCCAGGGCAGAGCCACCACACAGGCGACACAGCCCAAGCGGCCAGGCGGGCAGGCGGTACTATGCGATGCATGACGCGATCTCTGCGGTGCGCACACTCTTACGTGTGTCGCCGAGGCCTCGAACGTCGTCGCGCGTCCCCCTTCCTCACTCAAGGTAGTGCGCAGCTCGAGTGCGTTGCAGCGGCATGCAGAGACCTCCTTTGCACGCCTGGGCCTTAGCGTCTTCTGCGCCCCGGATGCGGCCGGATGTGACTGTACGTGACTGGACACGTGAAGGACCACACCACGGTCGGTTTCATAGTGCAATCGTGCCAGGCATGCAGCGGCACCAGCGGGTCCGTGAGCTCCCGTCTACGCCCCACATTCATGACACAACACTGGTACACTTCGACATTGCTCCATCCTCTGGCTAGCACAGTCGTTCCGGTCGATTCCTTCAATTCCAGCATCTCCGTCCCGCGCAGGCCCGCGAGCCCACCGCTCCGTCCCAGACCCTCCGTCCTGTGCTTACCGACGTCTCCCAACAGGGCCGGCGCCAATACATCTTCCCACTTGTCTTCCCCGTTCTCATTTCGCACTGACAAATGTCCGTCCTTCCCACTCCTCGATGCGTCCAACGGCAGACGTGAACGCCAACATCGGGCAGCTGGGCAGTCACAGAGGCGCACGTATACGCCCTCGGCGTAAGGAACCTCGGCGTCGATGGTGAGTGACCGGTGCCCTGTCAAGATGAGCTGGTTAGCGCCTTCCTCTCCTGGATTCGTGCTTCTGCCCTGTCATCCTTCCCCAACCACCCCGCCTCTTCGCACCCGATCTCACCAATCGACACCGCCTTTCCAGCTACGCTCTATCTTCTCATTCACCGGACTGCGCAGACGTGTCGAGTGCTCATGGCCGGGGGCTGCGTCTTCCAACAAGCATCTTTCGAGCATCGCCTCGTTATATCAGTCGGTAGATAGTGTGACTCTTACGCTCAGAGCCGATTGATCACACAGTCATGGGTTCGAGCCCCATACGAGGCTCTCTTTTTCGCTTTTGGCTGTCCCAGGCAGCTCCAGAACGACCGCGGACGTGTCCAAGAACAATTTTGGTGGACGACGTTGATGTCAGTGATTCTGGGGCACGCGCAGGTTCGGAGAATTCGGCCAGAACTTGGGTTCCGGTGTGAAACCTCTCCGAACCTTGACTGCCCGAGCCTGCGCTCGTGGAACATCGTTGGAAAGTTGTTGATTCCCGGGGTCTCGTCGATCGTCGAAGGGGTAGCTCTGCAGTTGAGATGCTGAACGGCGTGTGAGCTGATGCCACAACCGCATGCAGTGTCAGCTCTTGCCTCGGCAATCTGTGGGGTATGTGAAACGGCGCTTAAAACTTGACACGAAGCTGAGGCTAGCACCCCTTGAGTTTGCTGTCAGTGCTTTCCCCTGATTCATGTCAAACGTCGACAACCCGCAGGTGCTCGATTAACTCTTCCTCTCATCCGAGACTGCAATGATGACTGTAATCGAGCATGTGTGTTGTATGGACAGCGACAGGGAGCATGGGGGGGCCGGAACGTGCATGCGATCAACTATTGTGCTCACCTCCTTCGGAAGCCACGGTGGCGCAGTCGTGCTCTCCTAGATGCGGCACATCAGTCTTCAGTCCGTCAAAACCTCGATAGCTCTACCTTCCCAGATGGTATTGGGCTTCTTCGTATCGTCTTCCTGAGCACGCAGCAGCGCGCAGAGCCGGCGAGAGCCCGCGCCGCACTCGCCGGCGCTGCGCCCCTCTCAACGTCGACAGGTCTGATCGTATAACGGTTAGTACACAAGATTCTGATTCTCACTCCTCGTCTCTCAACACGAGCTGCGGTGTCGTTCTTGTAATCTGGGTTCGATTCCCAGTCGGACCTTATCTTGTCTGCCCTTGGGTAGCTGGTGTTCGGGGGCGTCGACAGATGGCGCCTGGACCCTTTTTGGATATCGGGGAGGGGCGATGAGAGAGGGTAGAAGACGTATGTGCACGCATATGCTTGAGTGGAGGGCGAGGAGCGGCCCCTATCATTCACAGACGACCAGTAGATGAGTCCGGCTCTCATTCAGATAACGATGTCTCACATCGCATTGCTCGGTCCGCTTATGCGGGATGAAACTACTCGGAACAGATGTGCAGTACTGTTGGAGGCTTGAGTAGGTAACAAAACACATGCACATTTGGCATCTGGGTTGTCACTGGTGCTGTTGCAGACGGAGACGTCTACAGCTTTGCTTGAGCTAGCTGTTCTAGTTGTCGGCGAAGGCGGATGAAGATCCTGCTGCGCAGATCGGTTGTTTAAGGATGACTCACTATCGAGCTCAACGTGTCACCTCCCTCTTCCTCGTATCTCTTCTCAGCATCCCCTCACCATGAGTGCACAAAGGTAAGCTTTTGGTTCTAGAACAAGCTGACTTTGCAGGGTGCTTACTGAGTCGAACTTCCCACACATCCTCCACGCTGTCATCGACATTTCGGAGCCTATCACCGTATTTCGAGTGGGACAGGTCTGCCAGCACTGGCGACGCGTGGTGAAGGACAGATTTTACCATCTCAAGGCCCACTACACTGCGAGGTTTGGAAACGTTGAGTGTGTCCTGCGTCCCAGAGCGAGTCCTTCGATCATGTTCGTCGTGCTGAGGGCAAACGAAGATAAACTCTACCAGATGCGCCACTGCCGCGTCCTAGACTTCGAGGACAAGGCGGGCAATGCGCTTCTGAGTTCATCAATACTCCCGGCGGGCGAGATCCATCCATGGCTGGTCTTCGCGCAAGTCCACACTGTCCGGCTCTTCTGTTGGGCGAAGGTGTCGTACTTTCCGATCAACATTCCCCGAGTCGTCGTTCCGCAGGGGCACCGTCTGGAATTCACCCCAGTCTCTCCTCGTCGGCGATCGAAGATTGTGATGCTCTTGCAAGGCTGCTGGCCGGAGGACACCTACAATCTGCTGTGGAGGGAAGCAGTCGGATCTCTCGTTCTCCTCTTCAGACCTGACGACACTGTGCCTATTGCACCCACCCCCTCATCAGGCTCCGTCGACGCAAGCCCTTTGCTCGATATCCCAGAAGGTCTGAAATACCTCCTCAGCATCCTCTGCACAGCGCATTTCACCCACGTCAAGGTAATTGTCGTCAACGCCGAAAGCGTGTACCTTCCTCCCAGCCACCGTGGGACGGGACAAACAGTCCGCGACCTCCTCGAACGCTGCAAAGCGACGACAGACTTCGCCACGAGGCTCCGCCTTACGAACGCTCCCTTCAGCTTCTTGACTCTTGAAGAGTACCGCTCCTCGATTGGGGAGCACGAGTTTGCAATCGAGACGGAGCGCGGATATGTGAGCATGTGAAGTGTTGTGTAGACTTCTGTAATGCTGTTTATCCTCCCTCCGTAATTTCGCATTTTATGGACATTTCGAGCCATTTATGTGGAGTTCTGGCGGCGCCTTGTTCAAAAAGCGACATGCATGCATGGCTGCTGAAGAACTTGGTACACTTGCACTTGCAACAGCTTCAGGTAACTGGAGGTGTACTTGCATGTGCGTACGTGGGCGTGGAGGAGGGCGCAGGCACGTCCGCTGATCACCGCTGGGTTATCTACCGTAGCCCACTTCCACTTGGGGACGCACCCTCATTGATTGTACCATCCTCTTCAACGATCACTAGTTATGAAGAACGCTAGGTAAGTGTTTCTATAATCGAGCTTTCATCACGTTATGCTCTCAGCTGACAACAGTCCTGCAAGAGTACTGGATGGCCTGCACTTTCCCCACGTTCTTGATGCGGTCCTCGATCTCGTCCCGCCAGAGACCTTAGCGGCCGTGAGCCAAGTGTGCAGTCAATGGCGTCTGCATATCAAGCACATGTTCTATCACTTAACGGTCTTCGAAGAAGAGCGGAAGCCGAGGGTTCCCATCTTCCGCCTTTCAACAGGTCGGACATTCCAAGCTACCACTCTCCTCGATCAGGCTGCGGTCCTCCTCTATCACTGCCGGATCCTCGACTCTGAACCACCCAAGTTCGCTCGCTGTATCAACTCTTCTGCCCTTTTGGACCACGCGTTCCCTTCCTTGCAGTCTCGAGAGTCAGTGACTACTGGAATGATAGTCGCTTGCTCTGCGGCATCCGCATAACGCACCACGCTCACCCACCCACTCCCGGCAATGCATGTCCGTGCTGTCACTGGAGCAGCGATCATAGCGAAACCTACACATTCTACGGCCAGGGCGTAGGCAAGTTCGTGCTCACGACTTGGGGCCATGACGCCATGTTCGACACCCGCCTGCCGTTCAAGTTCCAGTCGATGGCCATCATCTTCATGTTCGAATCAGCTCACCCGGAGTGCCCTGGTGACGTCGAGGTATTCTGGGAAACTTTCAGCAGGGCTGTCATCGAAACTTGGCGAATCAAGCGAACCGTGGTCGTCGTCAACGCAGAGAGCCTCAACAACCGCCCGTTGTGGCTGAGAGACCTGTCCGGATGTGAGGTAGAGGAGAAGCTACGACTGCTGGCCTTGGAAGGCGTGTACTACGAGATCATGATGGGCTTGTCGGAGTTTGAAGAAGCCAGTCAGGAACCTATTGACTCGGCCAACGGCGACTTCGACCTCGAGGGCTCAGAGACGGATCGCGAACTGGGTACCAGTGACTCCGTTGACGTGGAAGCTACCACTGAAGCCGACGCCCCCGATTCGGCTGGCCTTACCAGAGCGGAGTGGGATAGCTCGATGAGGGATCTGCCTCCTGGCCCGGTTTGCCCGGTGCACTTCCTCAGTCTGGAAGCGTATCGCGCTCTTGTTGGTGAACACCAGTTCGCCATCGACACTTGTCGGGGCTGGATGAGGGAGCCTGTGATGACTGAGTAGACTGAGCACATTGACCTGACAGACACGAGTGCGACCTGAGCCGCTACCGCTGGTGAAGTGTACTCGTCACTGTACTATTAGTACTGTAGTCGGGCCAGCTGGTTGCTACTCAATGCATATCGCATGATTGCTAGTCCATACCAATGTGCCCACATCAAAATGTTCGGAAGCGCAGATGCGAGTGTGTCCGCATGAAGAGGGCGCAGAGGAGAATGGGAAAGCGCCTCTGATTCCGCTCCGACGCTTCGCAGGCGATCGTTGACCCCATACTCCTGATGTCCCATCTTCCGACCCTCCAATCCTCTTACTCTTATTCTATCTTCCTCAGCAATGAGGTGCTCAGAGTGAGTCCAGTCGCGAACGGGACACTATGACTGACGAAGCAAGCCCTGCAAGGGTCCTCGATGGTTTGCACTTCCCGCACATTCTCGACATAGTGCTCGGGCACGCCCCGCCAGCGACCCTCATGGCGATAAGCCAGGTGTGCCATGAGTGGAGAAACTTCATCAAACGTCTCTTCTACCACACGACAGTGTATGCGTGGGAGGATGTTGAGAACCCTCAGCTCCACGTCAAGTTCGGGCGATCGTTTGACGCAAGGGAAGTCATCTGCGAGGCACCTCAGTTACTCCGGCACTGCCAAATTCTCGACTCCGAACCGCCCGAGGGCAACCGCCGCGTCAATGAGACTGGCATTCTGTACGACGCCTTTCCATCGCTCACAACCGTTCGCGTATCCAATTGCTGGGAGTGGAAGGGGGATCCTGTCGGCGTGCGCATCTTGCATTACGCTTCGGCCGCTGCAGCACATGGAGGCTGTCCTGCGTGTTACTGGCCCTCATCTCACAGCGTCAAGAACAAGCCGCCAACCACCGTTGAGAGGTTTGTCCTCACCACTTGGGGAGAAGAGGACAAGTTCGATCGCCGAATTCCCGATTCATTCGGAAGCATCACAGCCATCTTCTTGATGAGCTCCGACCCCGGCGCCTGCTCTGAGTACTTGGAAGAACTCTGGAATTCGTTCGGAGAGCTGGCAGCGGACGCCTGGTTTGAGATGAAGCCATTCGTCGTCGTCAACGCCTGCAGCCTCGATGCTCACCCCGTGTGGCTCAGGGGTCTTGAGGGCCACAATGCGGAGGAAGGGATGCGACAGAAAGCGATCGAGATCGTGATCAAGGACTTCAAGTACATGCGGTTCTCCGACACGGACGACAGCTCAGACGAGTCCGGCAACTCTGACTCTGAGACCGGTAGCCAAGGTTCTACGGCTGACAGCTTCCACACCGCCGAGTCTGACCCCCTGGCTCTCGACGTTGATATGGATGGTCCCGATTCCCAAGATCTTGCCAGTCCCGCTGGCCAGCCCGTTTCCAGTGTTCCTGTCTCAGACAGCCAATACGGCTCCCGCTTTGTTCTACCTAGCGATTGGGAGTGGGACGCACCCCCGCCCCCCGGCCCAGTCAGCCCGATTCACTTCATCACTCTGGAAGAGTACCGGGCACTCGTGGGAGATCTGCAGTTTGCTATAGATACACAGCGCGGGTGGGTATCCGACCCGACTCTCGCGGAAGGACATGGGTTGCGATGAGAGCAGGGACGCCTCGATCATCTAACCCTCTCTCTTCCATGAAGATGGGCCGAGCGGGGAAGAGGGAGAGGTAAGCAGCACTTTACCGTACGGCATAATCGATAATGTATCAGAAGTGAATGTATGTCATCCGTAGCATACCCAAGTCTCAAGATCTGCTGGCTCTCCTCACTGTTTGCGACTTCTGGCCCAGGCTGCCAGGCTCTAGTGCCCGCTCACTCCAGTCTGGACTCGGCGTGTCCGAGACATTTCACCCCCAGATGCCACTCGCCTCCGTCAGCTCCAGTCAACCAGCCACCGCGGAACCAAACCCACGCGTCGATATGACGCGCCAGCCTACATGAGCGCGTCATGTTTCCGGGACGCGCCTTCCTCCACCTGACTGGCCGCCTGGTTGTTGACTTTCCATCCTTCCCTTCGCACTCGCCACCACCCAGAACCCAACGCACACCATGGGTATCAAAGGTAAGCTGCTACTAGGCGGTCGTAGAGCTGACAGGCAGGTCTCACAGGTCTGCTCTCGGAGCACGCGCCGCGTGCCATGAAGGACCACGAGATGAAGACTGTAAGTTCGCCTTGTCCGAACAACAACTGACCTCAGCTCTTCGGTCGCAAGGTCGCGATCGATGCATCCATGTGAGTTCGCTGACTGAGTCCGGGGTGTTTAGCTGACAGCCCAGGTCCATCTACCAGTTCCTTATCGCTGTCAGGCAGCAGGATGGCCAGATGCTAATGAATGACAACGGAGAAGTCACAAGGTCAGTTGTCTCAGAGTAAATCCTCAACTGACAGTCAGTCATCTGATGGGCTTCTTCTATCGAACCATCCGAATGGTTGACAACGGCATAAAGCCGTGTTACGTCTTCGATGGCAAACCGCCAGACCTGAAGAGCGGTGTTGTGAGTGAAGCGCAGCTTTCTGAATTGCTGGAGGAGCTGACAGATCCAGCTGAAACAACGTTTCGGGCGTCGCGAGGAGGCAAAGGAGGCTGAGGAGGAGGCTCGCGAAACGGGAACGGCTGAGGACATTGACCGCATGTCTCGTCGCCAGGTCCGAGTCACCAAGGAGCACAACGAGGAGTGCAAGCGCCTGCTCGGGCTGATGGGTATCCCTTGTGTCACGGTATGTCCAGCTAGTCAACCTCTCTCAAGCTGACATGCAGGCTCCCGGAGAAGCAGAGGCTCAGTGTGCTGAGCTCGCTCGCGCAGGCAAGGTCTTCGCTGCGGGCTCGGAGGACATGGACACCCTCACTTTCCACACTCCGATCCTTCTTCGTCATCTCACCTTCTCCGAGGCGAAGAAAATGCCCATCTCCGAGATCAAGCTTGAGGAGGCTTTGAAGGGCCTCGACATGACCATGGACCAGGTGGGTTTCTTTGGAAGCAATTGCTAACTCTCCCCAGTTCATTGAGCTCTGTATCCTCCTCGGCTGCGACTACCTCGAGCCTGTCAAGGGCGTTGGTCCCAAGACGGCGTTGAAGCTGATGCGCGAGCACGGCTCTCTTGAGAAGGTCGTCGAGTTCATCAAGGGCAAGATGGCCGAAAAGGCCGCCGAGCTCGCAGAGCAGGAGATCGAGTCCGAGATTGAGTCGGAGGAAGGCGAGCAGTTCGTCGTCAACAGCGACGGCGAGGAGGTGCCCGCCCCTAAGGTCGAGAAGAAGAAGAAGCCCAAAAAGCGCGCCGCGGGTGGTATGCAGATCCCTGAGTACTGGCCGTGGGAGGAGGCGAAGAAGCTCTTCATCACGCCCGATGTTGTCAAGGGAGAGGACCTGGAGGTGAGTTGATAGAGGTAGCGCTTGAACTGACAACCAGATTGAGTGGAAGCAGCCTGACGTCGAGGGTCTCGTCGAGTTCCTCGTTCGCGAGAAGGGCTTCAAGGAGGATCGCGTGCGTGCCGGTGCCGCGAAGCTGTCCAAGATGCTCGCGGCCAAGCAGCAGGGCCGCCTCGACGGCTTCTTCACCGTCAAGCCGAAGACGGACGCGCCGAAGCGCAAGGCCGAGGACGACAAGAAGGGCAAGGGCGGCAAGGCGGCCAAGAAGAAGAAGTAAAAGATTCAGCAGTCCAAAAGCTCGCGTTTATAGTTCTCTGTCTCATTCTCCACCGGGTATTCCGAGATATGCACTGTACATTATGATAATTACAAACAAAGAACTCTAGTGATACACAGGTCAATCGACGCGGAGGCCAGTCCCGTGCATCTCCCGTACTCGCTCGTCGATGCTGTGGAACAAGCTGTGCCATGTGTCCCACCACGCGCTGTCCTCGGCACAGACATCGCGAATGACGCCCTTCATGTCTCTCAGAAGCTGGGAGACGTGGTCCAACCCGGAGAAGCCACCAAGACACTTGCAGAGATACTTCAGCACGCGATCCGTGTCCCTCTCATTCGGACCCTCCTCACGACTTTCCACCCATTTGGCAAGCACGGCGGCGACGTCGTCCGCCTCCCGCGCGCCAAAGAGAGCGGGCTTGCTCCTGACCGGAATCGAGATGGTAGGCACGGGCTGAGGCGAGCGTTGGCGCGGTGGGCGGACCTTTGCCGGGGAAGCCGAATGCGTCCGCAGACGCAAGTTGCGCGCCTTCTGCCGCTCCTGCAGGATGACTTCGGCTTGTACATCTTCGGGCAGTGCGGAGAAGACATCTACGTCGATGCCTAGCGCCCGCAGCTCCGCGGCGCGATACTTGCCCACCATCTCGCCGTCGTCTGACGGCGCAAGACTTACGCTCCGGCTCCGGTCCCCGCGCGATGGGCCAGCAGATCCAGGCTGCAGCGTCTGAGCATCTGCTCGCGACCAGGCGCCGTATAGCGCACCCTGCGCTATCATCGCTGCGTCGAGTTGCGTCTTGTGCTTTGGTCGCAGTTGCTTCGTGATGTGCGCGGCGGGGTTAAGCGTCGACTTCCGGCTCGGGCCGGGAGAGGGCAGAGGTGAATGAGAGCCGGAGCGAGAAGCTGATCGCGAGCCGGAGCGTGAACCGTGGCGCTTCGTGTGCTCTTCCTGAATCTCTTGTCGTATCTCGACAGGCAGAGCGGCCAGGAAGTCGGGATCGAGTTGCGTTGGCAGAACCGGGACGACCTCGCGAGGCTCGGGTGCCGGCGACACAGCCTCAGTCACAGGCTGCGGAGAGGCTTCACCTGGAACTGGGATAGGCGATGGCTCGCTCGAGATGCCGACTGACTCGCCCGCATCGTCCCCATCGTCGATCGCCACCTCCTTCCCCTTCCCTTTGCGGTCTGGCTTGGCGAACGACAGTCTACCTTGCCCCTTCTCGACTTCGGCCTGCTTGGGGCCGTGGTCAAGCTTGGTGATCTGGATACCGACGCCGCGAAGCTCGGTCGGGTCTAGTCGCATAGCCTTGAGAAGCTTGACAGCCTCTTCGCCAATGATTGTGGCGTCATCCGTAGCTTGCCCGCGACGCTCAATCCCCACACTGCGATTGTAGGTCTCACACCAACCGTGCCCGAGGAACTTGGGTGCTTCGACAGGTGCCTCGGGATGCCGGTGCATGATCTTCAGCGTCATGTGTCGGCCTTTCACGTTTATCGCCTTCAGACGCTTCGAAACCTCCACTGCAAGGTCCTGCAGGTAGTGTAACGCTTGATCCTGGTTCTTAAACCGGATCCCGTAGTTCATCTCCGCGCTGACGGACTTGCGCTCCTTGTCGGGGGTCAACTTTCGGTCGTCGATGCCTCGGAGGAAGTTGTAGATTGTGTCTCCCGTCTTCGGTCCCAAAACTCCTCGCAAGCGCTGCTTGGAGTAGGCCAGGAGGTCACCACACTTCGTAGTGCCGAATGCGTCTTGAAGCTTCGCTTGCATCGAGTGTCCGACGGAGGGAAGGCTCTTCACATCCAGCTCTGATAACAGCTCGTCGCAGTTGCCCGTTGTCAGACGGTAAACACCTCCTGGCTTAGCCTTGCGAGTGGCGAGTCGAGCGAGAAGGATGTTGTGGCTGATGCCGATCGAAACCTCGCATCCAGTGGCGTCGCGGATGTCGGAACGGATTTGCTCAGCGACGCACACGGCTGGATCAGGAGAGATGGCTTCGGCCTCGTCCGGCGCCATCTCACGGGCGGTGACGGCACCCGTAACCTCCAGCAATGCCTCATCGATGGAAACAGCTTCCAACTCGTCGGCGTAGCCCAACAAGATGCGGTAAAAAGCGGTAGAGTGCTTGCGGTAGGTATCGAACTCATAGGGAATGGTGGCGAGGTCGTCGCCGCACAACTCTCGGGCGCGCCCCAAGCTCATGCCGTTTTTGACTCCCTTCGCACGCGCCTCGTAGCTTGCGCTCGCGATCTCGGACGTGCTCGCCCGGCCGCCACCTGAAGAGTGACATACGACAACGGGCTTTCCCTTTAGATCTGGCCTCTTCGCGAGACCCACAGAGACAAAGAAAGCGTCGAAGTCAACGTGAAAAATCACCTTCTCTGATCCCTGCGAAGGAAGAACAGTCGGCACGTGCTCTGCGGAGCTGCGAGCCTCTGCGACCAGAAGTCGAAGTTCGGTTTTCCACGTAGACAGCAAGTGTAGTCGACTGTTTTGGTAGTAGCTGTCGATAAACCCAGCCTCGTTGCCTCGCTCAGCAGTGTGCATTGCGCGGAAGTCGTCGTCCTGCATCAACCGTCCTGCGAACCTGTTTGCCTCCTTGCTGCGGTACGAGATATCGTACGGCAACCCCTCCGGCGCTTGGATGCCGTGCCGCGGTCGGTTCGGGCTCACGTGTGGAGTGGGGGATGAGTGTCGCAGCAAAGGGGAAGCATTGTCTCGCTGGGACAGTTGCTCAGCAGTCGGCGGGACAACTAAGACCTCAGGCGCTGCGACCCTTGCAGGCGTCGCCTTCGACTTCGCAGGGCTGAAACTGCTGGAGTCTGGCAGGACAACCGATTGCAGGGGCGTAGGGACAGGGCCACTTTGGGCTTTCGATGGCGGAAGTGCAGCTGTTTTGAGCGGTCGCGCGAGTGTAGTTCGTGGTTCAACGGGGACCACCTTGATCGTGTCCGTCGCGGGGGCAGGGACCGATGGTCGGGGAGCTGGTGCCGGAGAGGCTTTAACAGGTGGCGGCGCAGGCCGTTGGGGAGCCGAAGGCTTCCGTAGCGGCCGCAACAAACTTCCACCAACTTTCAAGGAGGCAATAGTGACAGGTGAAGGCTCTGGCCGAGGTGTAGGTTCACATGATTGTGGAGGCTCCTGCTCGATTGAAAGTGGCTTCTTCACTTCGGACCTGGCTGGAGCGACGAAACCGGCCAAACCCTGCTCATTGCCAGCTCTCAGCCTCCATTTCCGCCAATCGACGACTTTCTCCCTCTCGACACTCTCAAGCACAAAGCCTTCGCGGACTACGCGGTAGTTCTCGAGCTCCTTGAACTTGGCGATGGTGAGAACGGGTGCAACGACGTAATCGAGTTCGCGCTTCCTGCGGAGGAAGGGCACAACAGTTCCGCCTCTCTGCACGATCATTTTGCGTAGGTCCTCCATGCTTGGTTTCGTGTTGCCGTTGATGTAGAATGTCAAGCCCTTGAACACCTGTGGAAGATTGGAGGCAGCGGCCAGTTCACGGTTCTGCGTCTGAACTTTCTTGTCCTTGTTCTTCATGTAAGAGGCGATATCCCCGAACGAGTTCGCTGCATACTCTGCTCGCTGCAGGTATGAGTGCGCTTCGAGTCCATCAGTCGCTCCATGAGTGCGCAGATGTGTAGGGATGAAGGTAAGCTCGGTGCCCCCGAAGCCGAGTGGAGAAGAAGGTTCATGGCGCTGCCCCTCCTTCTCATGCCCGGCATCCGGAGTGTCGGGAGAGAGCTCGTAGCGCGGTCGTTTAGCCGGGGGCGGGTCGATGGTCTCTGCTATCTCAAGCGCTTCCTCCCAGAAGCTTTGGGATGACGAGGCCATGTCATGTTACGAGCTGCCCTTGAAGCCGAGACTGATAGCGATGGAGAGACAGCAAATTCGAAGGTTGACGTCAACCTCAACTTCTCGGTTGTAAACAAACGCATTAGCGGGAGCAATTCTTGCTTGCTTCTCATTAGCCCCTGTGCGATCGAGTTATCTCGGTCATTTCCGAGTCGTGCTGAGCAATCTTGCCTTCGCTCTGTCATCGAGGATGGTGCGACTCTTCTCACTCAAGATGCCGCAAGAGGTTCCGGAAGAGGTGTGACGTCGTTCACGAAAGAAATCAGCTAATGTGCAGACCTTTGATCGGCTTCTGCACCACCTGCCTGAGCGCGCCCAAGACCGCGTTCGGCGGTTCCGGCATCCGGACGATGCGGTCCGCTCCCTGGCCGCGAGGTTATTGCCGACCTGGTACTTGCGCGAAGCCGGTATCGTTGCTCCTTCAGAGCACCCCAAGTTTGGCGTAGCTCCTAGAGGGAAGCCGTACCTGCTTGATCCAACGGCCAAGGTTGGCTTCAACACGACGCATGAAGGCGAATACGTTTTGCTGGCGGTTGGGGACGGGGAAGTCGGCGTGGATGTCATGGACCTGCCGAAAGACCCGCAGGAGCTCGAGGAAGGCATCTCATTTCAGGTCAGCGGCAAGCTTCGTCAATGTTTAATCTTCAAGCTAATGTCAGCTAACCAAGGACGAACGACTGGGACTGTCCACGACAAGCGGCATCATCAAGTCGAAGTACCTGACTACGTTGTGGACAATGAAGGAGGGCTATACGAAGGCGATTGGAACGGGCATTTCATTTGGACTCGATCGGATAAATGTACATGTCGGGGACGGGCAGGTCTCTGCTCTCGAAATCGACGGCAAAAACGCCCGACTAGACGGCTGGCACTGGGCCGTCGGTAGCTTGGACGCCGGAGCGTACGGCTGGGCTGTGATTTGGAACGGCGAGGATGACCAGACTGTGACGCCGGAGCCACTCGACTGGAACTCGTTCGTGCGATCTTTTATCGGGCACGACTAGAGAAATAGAATGCTAGTGTTACATCAGATGGTCTATAATGCTATTTGATACCCAATTTATGACTGCAACCGGCTCATGGCGGCCTGAGCAAGAGTCATGTCGAGCGCTCCGCGGAGCTTGAAAAGCTCGCGCTGGAACGCAAGCTCACGCTCAACACGACCGTTCAGCTTGGCGAGAAGCTCGTCAACCAGCGGGGAGTGGTCGAGCTGGGGCGAGTAGAGGTCGAGGAGAACGGAAACAACGTCGGCGCATGCCTCGCCGAATCGCGGGTCGGTGACATGACGGGTGAGGAAGCTGAGCAGCGGCTCAAGGGTCACGTCATCGCGGCCGGAAAGGGCGATTCGGAGCGCATCACGTTGAACGAGCTCGAGGATGAGCGCAAACGTCGTCGTGGGTCGGACGGTCTTCTTCAGCGCCGCGTCCAGGGCAGCGGAGTACTTGAATGACTTCAAGTACTTGTCGTAGTCGCGGAGACGCTCCTTCCTCCTGGTCTCGACACGGAACTCGTCGGCGGGGCCAATCACGGGTCCAAGGGCAGCACCCTTCGCCTTGACATGGCCTCGTCCAAAGACAGCCTCCATGTCGGCAAAGTACTCGTAGGCGCCGTTGGCGATGGCAGCCTGCTTCGCCTCCTCCTCGGCGACCTCCTTCGCCTTGGCGTCACGGCGGCGAACGCTGAGCGTGCCGTCCGACATACCCGCAGCAATATGCGTGTCGTCAGGCGAGACAGCGAGCGACAGAATCGGGGCGGGGTAACGCATGGTGTGAACAACCTTCCACTCCTCGACATCGTACGCCTTGACCATGGTGTCGAGCGAACCGGTGAGAACGCGGCCCTTCGAGCCATCGAAGGCCAGGGTGGTGATCGTCTTCTGGTGGTTGCTCAGAGCACGAACGCAACGTCCCATAGCCAGGTCCCAAACGCGCAGAATCGGTCCACCGGCAGACATGGCGACACCTCCCGACGGGAAGGCGAGGACATCCTCAACGGGTGCTCCTCCGTGGCGCATTGTCATGGTGCAGTTCGACTGCGCAGGAGCACGAACATCCCAGAGCTTGATGGTCGAGTCGTAAGATGAGGAAAGAATGAGGTGGGGAGCGGTGAAAACAGCAGCGCGAACGTAGTCGGTGTGTCCTTCGAGAGTAGTGAGGCACTCCTGAGTCGAGACGTCCCACAACCGGACTGTCGTGTCGTCTGAGCCCGACAGGACCTGGGGAAGATGGTTGGAGAAGTGGGTAACATGCACCGGCCTAATGTCAGTTCACCTTCGGTCGACAAACTCACTGGTTGTGTCCCTTGAATGTCCTCAGGACGGCTCTGCTTCCAACATCGAACACCTGAACAATCGCGTCATCGCTTCCAGCAACCATGAGCTTGCCGTCCTTCCTGAACTCTCCGCATCGCGCCGTGTCCTTGAATCTTGACACAGTCTTCACGACCTTTCCAGTCTTAGGAGCGTAGACGAGCACTCGCGTGCTGGACGTGACGGCATACCGGTGAGGGCGAGCCGGGGAGAAGTGAATGTGGGTGACGGGAGCGTTCTGCTTGATGAAAAGCGGGTGACGGAACGAGTGGAAGTGGCGCGAGTGAGGGTTGATGCTCGAGGTAGCGCGAGGCGCTGTCGGCAGCGCCTGAAGCGGGTGAAAGTCCATAGCTGCTAGTGACTCGGAGTCTGCAAGCTGCTCGTCGGTGGTGTTCGCGAAGCAAGTCAGTCACTCGTAACTTCACGACCTCCACTCAGAAATCTTGAGTGGCGATCGACGGGTGGTGCTACACACGTAATAAAATTGTTATCAAATAACAATTAACCTCATCATCACAATCAGAGCACGTGACTTAAGTATGTTTGTATTGCAAGTTGTAAATGAAGGACGCTGAAGGCGCAGAAGCTTGCATGGGGCGCTGAAGGTGTTGCTTGAACGGGGAAGGGGAGGACATGCTTAGGCTAATAAGCATCCTTACTTTCCTAGAGTGCAGCATGCCAACTTTGATGTCTAGATAGAAGCCAACTGTAGTGCTGACTTGTGGCGCTTAAATGAGCCTGGAGGACATTGGTTCCGAAGGAAGGCAATGCGACAATCGCTCCTGAGAAAGGGAAAGTCCTTGAAAGCCTGCAGTAGCAGAAGGAAAGATGGTGAAGACTTGCAGAGCGTGTTATGGCCTCACCAGGTGAGCACTGGAGACTGCAACAATGCGCTTGCGCTTATAAAGCCCGCGGTAGGAATGATAGGAGAAACGACGTTGTCGAAAGCTAGCAGCTTCGCCATCAAGAGGAGGAGAAGAGCTGTCCTGGACCTATCGCCTTCAAGGCTTTCAAGTCTAGAGCGGACCGAGAGCTAGCTTACTTGGCCTGACCATGGGACTAGGCAAGTGCGAACAGAGCGATCTCCCCGAGATCCCGGCCAGCTTCCGGTGCATGTGTGCAGCTGCGCGAGGAGTGGCGAGGGGGGTGCGAGGCCTGCGACGCACACGCTTCCCAGCCGCGTACATAAGTGTCGTCACAATGGGGACTCTCCGTCTTTCTCACACTTCCCCGCCTTCATTCTCTACTGAGAATCTTTCATGCCGTCCAGGATTCGACGATTCAAGAAGAGGGTGGCCGGCCCCGGCATTGTTCAGAGGGGACAGCCATCTGCGTCTGCGAAGCGCGGGCGGCTCAGCGACGACTCGAGTCCAGCGTGTCTGCCGGAGCTCATCGAGGACGGACACTCCAGCTCTGAGTCTCCGCCTGCACCCTCAACCCCTGCAGTGCACGCTATTTCCCCCGAGAACAGTGAGTGAGATAAAGGCGTTGAATGCTCACTGCCAGCGCCACACAGTGACGGAAAGCTGCCTGTGCTCTCGATTACAAAGCCCTCCCAGGGCCGGCCTGCACCATCCCAGTCTCTGCCTGTCTTGGGCTCAGCGGCTACGCCGCCCTCATCTACCATCAGTCGCCGGGAAAGGCGCGAGCAACAGCGCCACCAGACGGAGCGACTCAGAGGGGAAGAACTGAGGGCAAGCTTAACCTCGAAAAGAGCGAAGCGGCAGGCGAAGAGGAAGGCTCTGCAGGAGCGGAACGGCGTCGCCTACTCCCTCGAAGCAGGATCTTCACGGTGTGGCGGTGCTGGTGACTCTGAGGACGGCGACGGGGGAGAACGGGACCCGTCGGAGGAGGACGTGGCCACCGATTCGGACTTCTCTGATCGCACCGTGCGTGCGAGTACGGTAGCGCCCGCGGGTGGTGGCAACAGCAAGCAAGAGGAGACGAACAGGGATGGCGTAGCGGAGCTGATTATTGAACGCGCGGCTCCCAACATCGACGGTCAAGAGCCCTCCAACGTTCCAGCTGTCTGGGCCGGCACCACTCGTGCAGCAAGCGGCAAAATTGAGACTACTGAGGGGCTTTCGCCCCTCCCGGTTACCACAAGCTTCGACACCTCCTCCCAAGTTTGTCTCGAGAGCTCATCGTGCCCTCGTTCAGACCCTGCTTTGTCGCCCGTCGTCGAGTCCTGTTCAACCGGCACACCCTCATCGACACGTACCCACTCCCGCGCAAAGCCCAGCACTGGCCCTTTGGCAGACAGGAACTTCCCACTCGGCATCCCCTCGCGGCCAAAGACCAATACCGAGCGCGTTTGCGTCCCCTTCAAGAGCTCCCTCACATCCTCCTCGATGGGCGTTGATGCAGACTCTCCTTCAGAACTAGTGGAGGATGTAGAGAAGATGAGCGGACTGGAGCCTACCCCTCTCGGGCCACACTCCTCAGCGCCGTCACTCCGCCCCGCAGCTTCAACGCTTCTCAAGGCATTCAAGGGTACTCTCAGAAGCACTCTTGGTCGCTTCAGGGCTGCTACCGCGGCTCCCCAGGCCGTCGCTCTTACTTTCACTGATGACACTGTCATCAGTGATGGCAACGAGGCAACTCAAAAGGGCAATGGTAGTGCGGCGACCGGAACCAGCCTCGCAACCCCCGGACCCTCGTTCACCAACGGCCCTTTCAACACAGCGACGACTTCATTCCCGCCTATCGTCACTCAGGATGTCTGTCCTAGGCCCTCGAACTCACGCCTGTTGTTCTCGACCACTCAGCCATCTGAATCCCTTGCACTGAATCAGGCGCTCTTCGGATCAGGCGGCCCAAAGATTCAGCCTGTCGGTCAGGACAAGACGCACATGGTCAAGAAAGTCCTCGATGCCGTCCCAAACCGCCGTGTGACTCATCCCATCAGGCCCGCCAAGCCCGTATCGGTCATTCGTGCCCCCCCTTTTGACGTGTGGAATGTCACGTCGGCTTCCTCCAAGTCCCCTTTCAAAGCTACATCCCAGCTCGCCAGTACGACCCAGCCTTCCTCGGTCTCACACACCACGCAGAATGCTCAGCCAGCACCTGCCGCATCGACGCCGCCTCAGCCCGCGCCTCCCCCGCCTTCCAACTCTCAACTCAACACCGCGCCCGACCAGACCTCTGCCACCCTTGCCGTAACCTTCGACACGACTCTCTTCGATCACCGCCTCACACCTGACGAAATCGACATGTTCTGGCCTGCAGCCCTCCCCAAGCCGCTTCCCCGCCGCTTCTTCATTGACGCCGCCAAGCTCTGTCCCTCGCAGCCCCCAATCGCCCCGCAGTCGGCCGCCTGGCATCTAGGCGCTCACCGCTGCGCCGTGCTCATCCTGAGCTCCGTCTCGGTCCCCAAGTCTCAGTGCCGCAAGTGTGTTATAATCGGGGAGACGTGTCGTCGCTGCCTCCGCAAGAATGTGCTCGCGACGAACGAGAGGTTGGCACGTTTCTCGTCTCCCGCGCTTTGGCCGAGTATGAACTGGACGTCTAGCTTGCCCATCGTACCTCAGCCTGAGATGGAGGCGGAGGATGACGGGCAGATGATGAATGTTGGCCCCTCGTCTAACTTGCCTGACTCGTCCAACGCTGGCGCCAACGACTCTTCGCCGGCCTCCCAGCCCACCGCCAATCCGGTCACTGTGACCGATACTGCCAACCCAACCGAGCCTGCCAGTGCTTCAGCGACACCTACGAGCCAGTGCGACTGTGTAGACTCTGCCTCTGACACCCAGGCTTCTGCTTGGGACGAGGACAATCCGTCTTCGGACCAGTTTCTGAAGGAAATCCTCCAGACGCTGGACTAACCTGACGGGCGCGCCCGGACTCGCTTAGAAGGAGGGCAGAGTGAAGAGACTCGACAGTTGCCTGGCAACGAGACAAGACAGCACGGACAAGAGTGACAGTAGTGATACCTGAATAAAGATAGTGAAATAATGAGCATGCAACGGGCATTGGACAACGACCGATAGGCCCATTTGCAAACTTCTGCCCAAGAAATCAGAAATTCTCGAAATCATGCCCATCCGCCACTTCTCACTCCCGCCCGCGAAGTGCAACCACCACCCAAAGCACGCACGACCAAGCCACTTCCGATGCATTCATTCATTACACGTTATTACACAGTTTCATCTACCACACTCTACTCTAGCCCGAGATCTCGCTCTTGGGCCTGTCGGCCGAGGAGTGGAGGGAGCGCTCGGGACTGACCTGCTGGGAGTCGATCTCGCTGAGGGGCCTGTTCATGTTGGGGCTGGAGCTCGTGCGCGCGCCACCGAGCGAGACGCGGGACCCGCGCGCGAACACGGCCTTGAGCTTCTCCATCTGCTCATCAGGCGCCATCGAGGAGGGGCGCGAGCTGATTGAGCCCGAGAGCGATTGCCGCGACGTCGTGGCGGACAGGGGCGGAGAGGCGAGCTCGCGCACGGGCGAGCGCGAAGGCGGCGACAGAGGCTGCACCGGCTGGTCTACCGCGTTACGGCGATCCAGCGCACGCCACACAAACGTCTGTGCGGCGGGGTTCAACGTCGACGCGATCGCGGCCCGGACCTCGGCCTCGTTTTCAGGCGACAGCTTCATGAAGGCGTGCAGCTCGTTCAGGCGCTGCTCGTTGTCGCGCGTGTCCGTCAGGCGCCGCACGAGACGCTCGGCCTCGGGTACGTCGCGCGCAGGAGGGGGAGACTTCGGCATGCCGTCCGGTCCCATGGACATGCGGGACGCTGCCGAGCTCGCGATGCTCAGCGGCCGGTCAATGCCCGAACGGCGGCGCGAGTGAGACAGCGACGGCGGTCGGTCCATCCGCTCGGCCATGCGCTCCATGCGCTCGACGTGGTCGTTGCGTTCGAGAGCCTCGACGCGGTCCTCACTCTCCTGTCGGGAGAACTGGTCGGCCCGCGAGGGCACCGGCTCAGCAATCGGCGCGGGGGCAGCCACTGGCGTCGGAGCGACAACAGGGGCGGGCGCCGCCGGGGGCTGCATGGGTGCTTGAGCCGCATTCTGCGCGGCGGCATTCGCAGCGGCTGCATCATCTGCGGAGGCTGATGTTAATTCAGAGGCCTATCACGTTAACTCACAGATGCGGAAGATGTAGCTGTACACAGTCGTCATGTCAGCCTCGGCACCGAACTGCTCTTGCAGCAAGTCGTAGATGCCGACTCCAATCTCCTTGGTGTAAACTGGGATCAGTTGATGTTTCCGTGGCCATGCAACTCACCAATCACACGCTGGAGCAGGGTTTTAATTACACGCAGGGGAAGGTCGCCGTGCGGCAGGCCATACTTGGGGCGCCTGCGCCACTGCACGGGCGGAATGACCTGCAGCAGGCTCTCAATGATCGCCAGCAGCGTTCCGGCGCGGATGCGCTCGTTTCGCAAGTCGGCGTCGATCGAACGGACACGCTTGTACGTGCACTGCAGGATGACACCAATCTCGGATCCCATCTTGGGGTCGGGGTTGGGCGTCATGTCCTTGCAGAGCTCGACGAGACCCTCAAAGAGAATCGTGTATACCGCCTCGCGACTCGGCGTGGAGATCATGCTGCTGAGCACCATGCTCATGTAGTCGCGCAGGTCGTTCGCGCTCTGATTGTCGTCACCGCGGGCTTCGCTCCAGACCTCGATTGAGGCGTACTGCTGCCTGATGCCCGCGAACATCGTTTCGAGACCCTCAAGCTTGACCTTCTTCACCAGACGAGCCTTGCTGAAGGTGATATGGATCGTGCGCATCAAATGCTTCATCCTTCGCAGGCTGCGAGGCTCGAGAAGCGCTGCAGGGTCCTTCGGCAAGTTGTTCAGCTGGAAGCAGAGGCCGTTGATGAGATTGCGGGCCTCCGGGATGAAGATCTCCTCGTCCTCATCGAGAACAGCGGCGGTCGCCTTGAGCGCCTCAGCCGCCTCCTCGACATCCTCCGTGTAGATGGCGTCGATGAGCATGGCAGCCTCGCTAAGCTCGGGCTCCGGCGGTGGAGCAGCAGCGCGGCCAAGAGGCTGCATGGCGCGAGAGGGAGCTGCAGCTCCGTTGAAGTCATTAGCCAACGAGCGCGCAGCCGGTCGCTTGATGGAACCGGGGATGCCCGAGGGAGCTGGAATGCCGCGCGGCTGGCCACGGGCGGGCGTGGTCGTCGGCAACCTCGAAGCCGCCGGCGTCGGGATTCCTCTCGGCTGAGGGCGGGCTGACGTGGATGAAGACAGTTCGCGGGAGATACGAGCAGACGACGCCGGCGTGCCGTAGGAGGCGTTGGAGCTGGCTCGAGACCCTGGGCGGGGGGAGGCCGGAGCCTCACCAGGACGAGGGATACCACTAGCACCCTTCGACGCGGACAGAGCATTGCGGCGGTTGGCGAGCATGTCCTTCGCAGATGTCGGCATGCCCGCAACAACGGCCTGCAGGTTGCGAGACTCGCCCTGTAATTGAAGAAGGGCCATGAGGTTGAGTGCATTTGGTCGCGTTCCAGGGTCGGCGATGCATTTGGCGATGGCCTCGTAGAAGCCGCGTTCGTCCTTGCGAAGCACCGATCCTCGTCGCTTGAAGGCCTTCTCGATGAGCGCGAGACTCTCATTCTTCTGCGTCTTGCCGGCGCCTTTCTCCTCGAGACCGTACTGAACCAGGAGCTGAACCACCTGGGACGCAGGGATGATCTTGTCCAGACCATCAAAGATCGGCGTGAGCTTTGGCACAAACTTCGGGTCGCCGAGCTTCATAACCAAGGCGGGGACGAAGAGGCGCACCTCGACCTCTGTCAGGCGCTCCCCTGAACGAGTGAGGTAATCGAGAACATTAGAAATGACTTCCAGTGACCGGTTGTTCACTTGCGTGTGGTTGGTCATGAGTCGAATGGCGGCGTATTTCAGTGCGAGGTCATTGTTAGCCAGCTGGATGGCGTCGAGCTCGCTGTCCGGCAGGCCGAACTCGCCGGCAGTTTCGGGGTCATAGAACTCGGCAATGACAGCAAGTCCAGTCATGAAATCCTCCTCTGCACGGTGGTCCTTGCTGAATAGCAGCGTGAAGATGTCAGCGGAGGTGTGCGGCTCCATCTGGTGTGCAAGGTACTCGAGCGTGTCGCTGCGAGCTCCAGCCTCCAGCATCCAGCGAGCGGCATCGCGCTTCAACCGGTTCGCCTTGGCGTCAGGGGAGCTGGTCACAAACGGCAATGTCCGTCCAGTCGGTGAAGCGACAGCTGGTCGAGACGAGGCAGAGGATGTCGGACGGGGAGCCATCATGCGAGACTTCGGGATACCCAGTGGCCGCTCTCCAGTTGCCGATGGCGGTCGGTGGCTGGATGCTGATCCGAGTGCCTTCATTGCAAGAGAACGGCCAGGTGGCGCGATACCGGAAGGCCTCGGTACAGAGGCGCGCGGCGTGGCAGCAGTGACCTTGGCCGTAGGAGCCTTTAAGCTCCTGGCCGGCGTAGCCACCGCCGCGGGAGCAGCCTTGGCAGGCGTTGGCGGAGGGGCGGCAGCAGACGACGATGATGGGGCATTCGCGGCCGCGGCCTGGATCATGGGAACAATGGTAGCCTTGGAAGCGGGCTTGAGGTTGGTCGTCTTGTCAATGCAGGCGTCGTAGCCGACATTGCCGACAACGAACGGCAGCATCGCGCTCGCGGCCTTGCGCACATCACCGTTGCGATCCTCGAGACATGTGACTACAGGACCAGCAAGGGGCGAGAGGTCAGCCGAAGGTCCTGGCGGGTCGTCTGCAAGTCGGCTAGCAACCCAGCCAAGCACGCTCGAGCGCAGGGCAGGGTTGACGCTCTCGAGCGACGCGCCGATTCCGGAATACATTGGGTCCAGGGAGCCGATGGCATCAGCGATGGCCGACAGCGTGTTGATAGCAGCTGTTCGGGTAGTCGCCTTCTGGTCGGCGCACACGCTCGCAACCGCCGGTACTAGAACACGGCAGTACTTCTCGATGGGTTGTCCCATTCCGGTCGCGATCTTGGTGATGATACCAAGCGCAAGCATCTTGACCGAGAGGTTTGTATCCGCCATTGCCTTCTTCAGCACAGTCGCGATCTCGCCTGGACGTTAGTTATCAGAGGTACCTTGTTTACTCACCCATCGTTGGTTTCAGCCTCTGGTTAGACTTGACGTCAAGGAGAGCGTTGAGGGACTCAAAGGCCTCCTTGCGCGTCTTCCAGGCGTCACTCTTGAAGTCCTTCAGGACGGTGGTCTGGTTGACGAGCTTGTCAAGTTCCACTCGAGGGATGAGATCATCGAGGGCGTCCGCAGCACCGCCCTTGCCGCCCTTGCCCTTGCCGCCCGCAACCTCCTTGAGGTCGGCCTGCTGGCGCGTTGGCTCCGGCGGCGTCTGTCCGTCGACCTTATCGAACTCCTTGTTGATGGTGGCAAGAAGTGTCGGGTTCAGGTCTTCGATGAAACCGGAGATGTCTGCGCCAACGAAGATCTTCACCTGCACCAAGAGGGCCGTCGCGTTTGATCGCACCAGAGCGTTGGGGCTTCCGAGAGCATTCTTGATGAATGCGATCAGCTCGCGGAGCGGGATTCCTGCAGCACCAAAGTCGATAACCTGCTGCTTAATCCACGCGAGAGCATCGGCCTGGGCCTTGGGCGCCTTCTGCTTGGTCATTGGCTCATACGCTGGAGTTAGCAGTGCACTTCAGGACGCGACTCACATTGAGCAAGGAGGAAGGCCAGTGACGTCTTCTCAGCAATAGCGATGAGTGCCTCTCCAGCGGGCTTCTTCAGCTTCAGGTCGCCTAGCTTGTCCGTCAACGGTCCAATCACTAGCGAAGCCGCGGGCTTCCCGAAACTCGCACTCTTCTCCGCCATGAGCTGAATGACCTGGAAGATCTTGCCGGATACTTGGAAGTTCTTCTCTCCCCACCCCGGAATCTTGCTGAGGAACCGCATCATGATTTCGCTCTCGACCTCCTCACCGCCACCCTCGCTGACCCAGGTCACCATCTCATCGGCGCCCTCCAATCGGACCTTCCACGCGCTGTCGGCGAGCTTGGTGTGGTAGGAGGCTGGAATGAGCTCCTCAGCCTTGGCCATAGCGTCGTCTGAAGAATACCGGTACTTGACGGGTTCCGATGGTGAGCTCGTCAGAGCTTTCGCCGCTCCAGGCTTGCCAGCCGGTGCAGGCTTCGATGGACCGGCAGCAGGCGCGGCCTTCGGAGCCGGCTTGGCCGCAGGTGCTCGAGCTGCGGGAGCCTTTGTCGGTGATGGAGTAGCGCTTGACCGGGCGTCGTCCGAAGCAGCAGCAGCGGGCTTCTTGCCGAAGCGGCTGGCGAACTTGGCGGGCATAGCGCGTTTTGGGGGGTCGGGGAACTCATCGAGCAACTGGTCCTCAACCGGCTTCACCTTCTTGGGCGACTCGGGCGCCGGTGAAGACTCTTCAGACGCGGCTGGTGTCGGCTTCTTGCCTAATCGGTTTGCGAATCGTGCGGGCATCGCTTTCTTAGGCGGGGCCGCAAAGTCCTGTAAGAGTTCATCATCGTTGGCGGGTTTCGTCGGTGATGGTGGTTTGGCGGCTGGAGGCTTCTTGACAACGGCAGGCGCCTTTGCAACGGGCTTAGCAGCAGGTGCGCGAGCGGCAGGCGCGGCTTTCTTAGCCCCTCCTGGTCGATACTTGATTTCGGCGGTCGCAAACGCCTCCTTGATCTTGGTCATCTGGATCTCCGGAATGTTCTCGACGTAGGGGTTGAACGCGCGCTCTCCCAGAATCTTCATCATCGTACCCAGACACTCCGCAGCGGCTGAACGGACCGGCTCCGCAGAGTCAGTAAGGAGACCGACGAGCGCCTCCGCCATGGGCTTAATGTGGTCCTTTCCTGGAGCCTCCGTAGTCACTTTCAGACTTCGGTGAAGGAAGCCCAGAGTGCCTGCTTTGACCTGCGGGTTCTTCGACTTTAGGGCCGTGAGCACGTCTTCGACGATGTCTGAGAGAGTGGTCTGGAGTCAGCTAGACCAGTTGTAACCAGCTTACAGTCAAGAACACGGCATCGAGAGCCTTGCCAATCGCTTCAACAACGTTGGCCTTACGCTCCTTCAGTCGCTCCAGGCATCCGGTCATGACAGAGCTGCGGAACTGCCCGAAGGATTTGCCGAGACCTCGAGCCAGACCCTCCAAAAGCTTGGCCGCTTCCATCACAACATTAACGTTGGCGTCCTTCTGAATCTTGGTTCCTATTGTTTGTACGAGCGGCCCGTATGCACCAATGTTGGAATCGGAGATGCGGCCGTTCTGCGGCTGCGCAAGCACTTTGTTGCACTCCTCGAAACCTTCGAGACGCTCTTTCCACTTTGAGGAGGCGATGAGCTCCATCAGATTGCCGGGGAACAGGTCGAGGACGTTGACGGGGTCGAGAAGCGACATCGGGTCGATAACGGCTGGCTCCTCTTCACCGCCAGCATCTCCACCGTCGTCGTCCCCGCCCACTGCCTCTTCCCGATCCCGCTGCGCCTTCCGCGTCCATCGCTGGGGCTTTCCAGAACCTGCGCCCTTTCCGCTTCCGTCTAATGTCTCGAATGACTTCTGCAGGTCGGTCATCTGCACAGGCTTGATGTCGGCCAGAGCGGGCATGAGAGCGGGTCCGAGATACGTATAGAGAGCTGTCGCTAGTCCGGTGCCCTCTGCTCGCACATTCTTGTCAGAGTGAGCGAACACCTTGGGGAGGGCCTTGAGAAGCGGTTTGACATTTCCCAGAGCTTGGACGCCGAAAGATCTGGAGTTAGATCTGTACATCATGATGTCACTCACTCGACAAGCTCCTTCAGGCATGCGACGGCACCTGCGACAGCTTTCGGCAGCTTGGCACCCAATCCAACGAGAACGTTTTCCTGCATGTCAGCCGGTGATTCGGCCCGAGTGACTTACCACGACGCCCTCGCCCGTGTTCTCGACTTCCACGAACATAGCGCAGAGCTCCGTTCCCTTCTTCTTCGTGCCGGCTCGCGAGTTTCCAAGGGCCTTCTCGACGATGGCGGGGACGATCTCTGGCCGCAACCTGCAGCTGTCAGCATCCTGTGAGCGATACAACACTCACTTGGCGCTCGTCTCACCGCTATTCGTCACAATAGCCAAGACAGCCTCGATACCCTTCTCCTGGGCCACGGCATTCGAGTCCAGACACCACTTTTTCCTGAGACGAGTCAGCACACGCCTCCCAAGGGGAGCTCACAGGAGTCCTGGGTCGTTGAGGTATGGCCGAAAGAACGGGTCAGTGTCCGACGCCGTCTTGGCGGACTGAGAGATCACATCGTTGTACGCCGACAGTCGAGCCTTCCAGTTCTGCTCGTGTCAGTCAAAGCCCGAGGTCTCGTGCTCAGGCGAGAGAGCGATCGGCATTGTTTGTGCCCCGCACCCACCTTGTGCGTGCTTCGCTCGACGAGGGGGATGGTCGAGAAGTCCTCCTCCTGAGGTGGTTCGCCGTCCATTGTGAATCGGGTTGTCGGTGGGACGGCGGTTGGAGGAAGGTGGTCGAGCGACGCGGAGGCCGGAGGGCTGTCGGGCTCGGTCGGTTGGTGAGATGGGGATTGTTTGTTGTGGTTCTAATGCGGTTACTGTGGTATCGTCGAGGCGATTGCGGGGACAGTGTCGGACAGATAGTGAGTAGAGTAGTACTAGGCCATAGCGCGTCGGACGGCGCGGTGGCGTTGAAAGAGAAAGTGTGAAGACTTGTCGGAGGGGTGGGGTTGGTCGATGTTGTCAACAAGCACTGACGGACCCGCGGCAGACGCGACTGAGCGTAAGCTCTCCCCGCATCAGCACGCGCACTGTCAGATGGGACCTGGCCGCGAGAGATGGCGGACACGTCATTGTTCTGCAATCTTATCAGCGGGAGACCACGTGGCTGTCTTCCCCGCACTGTTCTGGCCCTTACCCCGCAGAACATGACCACCTGATGCGGCCACCTCCATCACCTTGCACACGCCAAGTGAACACCGCCGTCGAACCCTTCCTCGTCGTCACACAACCTCGTCGCGCTGTGTGTTATCGCTCCTCCGCCTCCCTCACACCCCTGTTCTTGCATAGTCTCTCGATCTCTCACCATGTCCCCTCCCGACCCCGAAGTCAAGGGTGTATCCACCGGCAAGAATGTCGTCATGGCCTCTCGTGGGCGTGCCCCTTGGTACACTCCCGACGGCAAGGTAGTCCCTGCCTATGTGATCGGCATCGCTGGAGGAAGCTCGTCGGGGAAGGTGAGTGGATTAGTTGAGGCTTGCGACGTTGTTAGCTAACTAGACGCCAGACCTCCGTCGCCAAGGCTATCATGTCAGCTCTGAACCACATCCCCACAGTCCTCATCCTTAGCCAGGACGCCTTCTACAAGCAGCACACCGAGGAAGAGATTCAGCAGGCTTACAATAATGACTTTGACTTTGGTGAGCTTCCTGATTCTGCTTCTGTAACTGACCACAGACCACCCAAACTCTATCGACATGGAGCTGTTCGCCGAGGTACGAACTATACAGGTCCTATGAAGAGCTGACCGGCAGTGCCTCGACAGCCTGAAGCACGGGCGTTCAACTGAGATTCCGGTGTACTCGTTTGTGCATCACCAGCGTATGCCGGAGAAGCAGTATCTGTACGGAGCAAGCGTGATCATCGTGTGAGTAGCTGGGCGTTCCTCTTTCAGAAGCTGACGAGCAGAGAGGGCATTATGGCTCTGCAGGACCCGAAGATGCGCGACTTGTATGACCTTAAGGTGTTTGTGGTGAGCTGGATGCCGAAAGACTTTAACTTATCACCAGAACTGTGACTCGGACCTTATGCTCGCCCGTCGCATCCGGCGCGACACGGCCGAGCGCGGTCGCGATGTTGTCGGCATTCTCGACCAGTACCTGCGCTTCGTGAAGAACAGCTACGACAACTTTGTCCAGCCTTCCTCGCGTTATGCCGATATTGTAAGCTCAAAGATTGGTGCGCTCAGCTGACGTCAGATTGTCCCCGGCTTCAACAACGACACAGCCATCGAGCTACTTGTGTCCCACATTCACCGCCAGCTCGATGCGCGCACGCTCAGCTTCCGCCGCGACCTGGCCAAACATGCGCACCACATCGTTGAGGACTTCGCTGCCGAGAAGCACATCAAGCTGCTGCCACAAACGAGCCAGCTTATCGTGCGTCCCCCTTCATGCTGAGTCGTCGATAGACCTAGCTGACCTCCCCAGGGTATCATGACTATCCTCCGTGACGAGCGCACCCCTCGCTCCGAGTTCATCTTCTACACCGAACGTCTCGCCACGCTGATTGTCGAGCATGCGCTCAACTTCCTCCCGCACCAGCACAAGGAGATCCGCACACCGACCGGCGTCCAGCACGTCGGCATGGGCAACTGCGAGGAGGTACGTGATCTCGGACAGCTATGGCGATCTCAGCTCGAAGCTCACCCCAGTCCATCATCGGTATCACGATCCTGCGCTCTGGCGGACCATTCTCACACGGTCTCCGCCGCGTCATCCGTGATGTGCCGCTGGGCAGCATGCTGATCCAGTCGGACCCGAAGACGGGCGAGCCGCTGCTGCTCTCGACCTCCCTTCCCGATTCGCTTCACAGCCAGGCGGAGGCGAAGACGAAGCAGGTTTTCCTCCTCGACTCGCAGATGGGCACGGGTGCCGCGGCGCGTGAGTGCTTCTCTTTCCAGCTGCCATGATCGCGCAGGTAAGCTGACAACAGTCATGGCCGTCCGCGTGCTCCTCGACCACGGCGTTCCCGGTGAGTTAATTTCCACACTTCCACATGCGGCATGGGTCTGGACCGCGTTTGTTTGCATCTTGGCATGCGTGACGTTCGCGATCGTTCACGCGGTACACAACGCGCGTGCGCTGCGCCGCGTGTCGCGTGCCGTGTGCCGTGCGTACGACAGTCCCACAGATCACAGACATTCATGATTACCCGCGGTGATCTGGGAACGATGATCGCTGGATCTAAGGCTGGACCAAACATCCCTGCCCTCCTTGTCGTGAGGGTGTGGCTGTGCGATTGTCGGTCTAGGGCGCACGCGTCTGTGTTGCCTGCGATTCACATGCCTCCCCCTGCCAGCGCCTGCGGGCGATCATGCCCCTGCGTCTTGTGTAGTGATCGTCGTGCGCGGTGCGCGGTCCGCGGTTCGCAAACAACAGCGCGTGCACGGCCGCCACGGAGAGATGTCGCGAGGAGCGCGCGGAACGCGATCGCGCACCGCCTGGCGATCAAGTCGATCAGCTCGCAGCTCGCGCAGCTCGGGTATCTCGCTTGTCTACCTCCTGCCTCCTGCCTGCCTCCGGGCAATGCTGCGCCTCGAGGATCGAGGATCCTGGACCGCGTGCTGCCTTTCTGAATTCCGTCGAGAGACAGCTGCGAGTGCTCCACGCGCTCCACCCCCTTGCCCCCACGCTCTGGGCTCTCACAATCTCACGACCTCATGCTCTGAGATCGGGCCTCGCTTGGCTCCCACACAGACCACCTGCGACCATGCGCGAGGTTGAAGTGACAGCCCGATGTGATCACAACCCCACCGTCCAGACTCAGACCCAGACCGAGACCCAGACCCTCTCCCAGCACCCCAGTTGCAAGAGAGACACGCAAACTAACCCCAGAATCCAACATCACGATCCTCGCCTTCCTCGTCTCCCGCCACGCCGTAGCGACGCTGCATCGCACATTCCCCGGCGTGCGAGTCGTGACCGCGGCACTCGACACGGGTCTCAGCGAGCTCAAGATCTCGTTCCAGTCCCTGTCCACTTCGAGCGGGGAGGGCCTGTCTGAGGGTGACTTCGCGGCTCGACTCGTCAAGAGCGAGCATATTGAGGATATCTCGCCTGAGGACGGAATGGGTACGAGACGGAGTGGGGAGAGACATAGGGGTGGTATGGCGGAGAAGGAGGTCGAGAAGGTCGCTTGGGTCGTTACCCCCGGCATGGGACATATTGGAGACAGGTACTACCTTGCTTAGCATTAGAACATAGACGCATATGCATATGGTCGTGCGACTGTCTTCCTTGCATTCGAATCGACGGCCTGAAATCACTACACATACATACTGCAGATGCGCTTCACCACCCCGCTTCCCTGATGGCCAACTTAGTCAGTTTTCAGTTTTAGCCACTCAGCCTTTGCGCCCTGCAACCCAAGCTTGGTGCTGAATCGTAACAAATCATTCATTCGTGAACCCATGTAGTATAACCAAAAGAAGAGGAAAGACGAGGAAGAGAGAAAACGTATAGAGACCTATGGAGACCTATGTACAAACTGTATGGAGAAACGGCAGCTATCGTGCGCCGTTCTATCAAAAACTTTGAGACTTTGCTTTATGACAACCGGGATTGATTTGTGTGGACGTGAACGTGACGTGACGTTTGGTGGGGATGTGGATGTGGATGAGGCTTGGGGGTTATGGCGATTTGGTAGTGCGAGAGAGAGAAGAAGAAAGGAAGAAGGAAGCCGGGGGTATACCAAAAAGAGGAGAGGAGGAGAGGTCTAGAGTGATAACCGTTCGTTTGTTGTGCGTGTGATTGTGATTGCTGATGATGCCGTTGCGCTGGAGGATGGGGGCGGAGGAGGCGAAGATGCTCACTCGACCCCTGACGTCCAGCGCGTGATTGGGGAAATGCCGTTTCAATGTGTTATGGATGGGATACGGGGTATGGCGGTCGAACCGTTCGTTTTTCGGAGATGGTTGTACAGTTGCGGTGCGGGTCGCTCGCAGCGAGACCGACAGCGCGTTCAATGGCTTAGGCAGAGATACGCCTCTGCTTGAGAGCTGGCCGACCGAGAACGGAGCGGCCACGGCCACGCTTGGCACCAGTGGTAGTGGCGCCGCGCTTCTTGCCGTTGGCGCCGGGCATGAAGTCGTCATCCGAGTCGTTGTCCTCGTCATCCTCCTCCGACTCGAGCTCGTCCTCCCCATCGGTTCCAATCTCGGACGGAGCCCACTGCTCCTCCTTGACGTCGAGTCCGCTCTCGTCAAAGGTAACGTTGGCAATACCTAATCCGACAGCCGAGACTCCGCTAACTTGACGATCGCGCTGAGAAGGGTCCTTGTGCTGGACGGGGCTTCCGAGAGTGATGGTCTGCTCGTCGAGTTGCTCTTCCATGTGCGGGTTGCCGAACATCGGCTTACCGATCACGGTCGGAGTCATGGCTTCCGGCTTTTGCAAAGGCTGCTGCCATTGGTGACCCATGGGGAACGAGAGGTTGTTGAACTGACCCGCCTGGCCACCAAGAGGGAAGATACTGATAGGAGGGAGACCTTGAGGAGTCTGAGTCACGTTCATGAGCGAAGAGGTCGTCGAAGCGGTTGACGCGGCCGAAGACATACGGATCGAGCCACGAGGAACTACACCAGAAACATTAGGGTACGAGGGGGCTTGTCCCCACTCGACCTTGGACTGTTGAGCGGGTTCATTGGCGTCCTTGCTCGAAGAGGCGTCGTCGTTTCCGTTTGCAGAGTTTTCCCGGCTCATCGTCTGGCCGTCGGCGTTCTCGTCCCATTGAGTGCTGTTGGCGTCTTCACTCCTTCGCGGCTGGACTGAGGGCGGCTGCTGCTGAGGAGGGCGCTGCTCAAAACCCGGAGTCGAGCACTTGAAGGGGTCGGGGTTGCTCCAAGAGTGGTTCATGGGCATGCCGGGAGCAGAGTGGAAGCGCTGCATGTGGGGAGGAACAGCGTGTAACTGGCCCTGAGTGCCGGGCATCATCGAGGCGGTGGTGAGGGGAGAAACCATGCTGCCGTGCGAGTCGACCGAGAACTGCATGTTTCCGTAGCCGTTGGGGGGCTGCTGGAACTTGATCGTCGGGACAGAGTTGATGTCGACAAGGTCGGGGCTGGCAGCGCGCTCAGACAGAGGCGACTGGCACAGACGACCGTTGGGCATCTTGCCATTCTCCATCTTGGGCTGGCCATTAGGGTAGTACGAGGGCTGGAGGGGGAGCTGCGAAGGGATCGACAGCTGGCCGGGAGCAAAACCCCCACCGACCCAAGGGGCGCCAACCATCGGCATCGGGGCGCCGTACTGGCGGAGGGTGTGCGGGTCGTGCTTCATGAACATGAAGCCGTTGCCGCCGCCGTTCATGCGCGCGACCGCTTCCTGGTTCGCAAACACGGACTCGGTGCCGTTGGTGTAGTCCGGACTGACGAGCTGACCGTTCTGAGCGGTCTGGTCGTTGCCGTAGGTGAGGCCGTTGCTGTTGCCCTGGAGGTCGCCGCCGGGGGTGCGGTCAGAGGGGCTGGTCTGGTGGCTCGGGTTTGACGCGTCTCCCTGGGGAGTGTGGTGCTGAAGTCCGGGGTAGGCGCCCTGTCCGGCGGGGTCAGTCGGGTGGAAGAAGAGGCGGGCGCCACCACCGGGAGCGGCGAGCTGGCTGCTGTGGAGTTGTCCGTTGACAAACCCGCCGCCGTAGTACGCCGCGCCCTCTGGCGGGTGAGAGGCGGCGAAGGCGTGAGGGTGACCAGACACCGACGAGTTGGCGCTGTAGTCCTGCGAGTCGCTGCCAGGAGCGGGAATCGCACCAGGCGCACCGGGGATGAAGCCTGTGGGGCGGTAGTTGGGCACGTGAAGAGCGCGGACAGAGCTAGAGGTGGGAGGAGGAAGATCGGGGTGCTGCCTCTTGAAGTGCTTGAGGTAGGTGTTGCGGCGAGCAAACTGGCGGCCACAGCCCGGAACCTTGCATCCGTAAGGGCGTTTTCCGGTGCTGAAAAGGCATGTCAGTGTCTGCGGAATGGCGGTGAAAGACTGGACTCACTGGATCCTGCGGTGACGAGCGAGAGAAGACGAGTCGGCGAAAGCCTTGTTGCAGGTTTCACAGTGGTGGGGGCGCTCACCAGTGCTGGAAGTTAGCAAGGCAGTCGAAGTTGTCAACTCACTGGACACGGGTGTGGACGGTCAGAGCAGAACGCTGGATGAACGCCTTGCCACAGCCACGGTACATGCACTGGAAAGGACTGTACGTCAGTTGGGTCCAAGCCTTGTAACTTACCGCTCGTTTGTGTGGATACGGAAGTGACGCGCGAGGTCGCTCTTGCGGGCGAACGCGCGGTCGCAGTGGTCGTACTTGCAAACAAAGGGGCGCACGAGGAAGTCGTGGCCCGGGCCGACATGGTTGCTGTCGTTGACGAGCTGTAGTGGTGTAGAGGAGCGTGAAGACATGGTGGTGGTGCAAGGTGTGGAAGAGAGATGATGAAGGTGCGAGAACGCAATGTTAGCAAGCTGTGCCAAGGGGGAAACGGAGGGGAAGAAGTGAAGGAAGAAGTCGGAAGGAAGAAGTCGTCTAGACTTTCCGAGGCTAGCCTACACACGGTGTGCTGTGTTTGGAGGCAGTGGCGAGATGGGGGAGAAAACAAGAACGGGGGCTCACATCAAGGACGTCCATGGTGGTTGCTGGTGTTTGGGGAGACAGGATTAACAGAGTCGACGACGTAGCAGACACGGCGACGACGGTAGAGGTCAAGACTGCCCTTTTAAGCAATAAAGGAGGTGTTAGAGATGGGAGAATCAACCAACACGATCGCGCGCGACGAGCAGGGCGACCAAGTGACTAGGGCGTTGATTCAGAGGAGGGGGAGGGGCCTTGACGCGACAGTTGATCCGACACGGGTTGCTGTGGGTTGCTGCTGATCCGGAAGATCGAGTGCCGATGAGTCGTTTAAACGGAACAGAACGTGGTTCGATCGATACTGTGACAGTTGCAGACGGGGAAGCAAACAGCGCTTGCACTGCTGGGGGTAACGCGTGGTTCAGACGGAGGCACAGTAATGTCGCGAACGGAGGAACAGGTGCGGGCGACGGAGTGGACACACAACGAGGAAGGACGTCAGCACGATGCCAATTACGGTACGGTTGCACAAGCGGACAACGACCACAATCTACCAAAGCCGAGGACACAAGTAAGGCTGATGGCAGACGGTGATCGCTGTCTATGTGTTGACGGACTCACGTCGAATGTACGTGCACTTGAGCTTTTGGAATCTAAGTTCAGATTGGAGCGATGGAGGAGCGTGCTTGGGGTCTTTGAGGACAGTCAGCGAGCTGGAGGGGCAAGGGCACGCGGAGTGCGCGGACACGGAGAGCGGTGTGTGGGGTTATGGGTAAGGGGGCAGGGGAGAGGGCGAGAAGACATGGGAGAGAGAGAGAGAAAGAAGAACAATGGACAAAGACAAGAGAAGCAGGAACTGAGCCCATGCAGTGTGCAGTGGCGGCGACCAAGTCAAGCAGACCGACTGACCACTGTTGCGCGAGTCGGTCGGGCTTGGTGGCGTCGAGCCGGAGTGTCGTGATCCAGCGACCGCTACGATCGATAGGTCGTATTCGGCGCAGACACGGGAAGATTGCGGGGTCGTCCAGGGAGTGCAGCACGCCTGCAGCCGGAGAGGGCAGGAGACAGGAGCGAGTACAGGAAACAGGAAGCAGCAGGAGGGGAAGAGAAGGGGGGGTTAGGAATGAGGGCCGAGGGCAGGAGGAGGAGGGTGGAGTGGTCGACAAGTGGCGGTCAGTGCTTCTGTGCCAGGGGTCGTAGGATCGAGATCCACCCGCCCGCAAGACCAGAGCCACCAACATCCATGCCATGCGCTCCCAACCTTCGCTCTTCCACGCCCCCCGGCCCAGTTTCGGACAGCGCCCGGCCTTGGGGCGGCTCCAACCGCTGGCTGCACATGAACGGAAGAAGTGCGGGAAAAAGCCGAGCTTGCGCACTGGCGAAGCAGGCTGATGAGAGAGGTAGGCAGGCATAGAAGGGGAGAGGAGGGAGGTCCGCGCGAGGAGCACGGTCGAAACTGCGGTCTGTGCAGCAGGCACTGAAAACTGGCGTATGCTTGCTTGTCTGAGATGCAGAAGCACGGCAGATCGGGCATGGAATTCTCGCGACGCGTCCTTGGGAACGCTGTCGAGGAAATTGTCGCGCGCGCGCGCTCGAGACTCGCCGTCCGCGCGCTGCGGGCCTGAGACAGTTGCTCAAGTCGGCAAGTGACACTCCGCTCTACCCTGTCGCAACCTGTCTCGCCGAACTTGTCTCGTCGTCGTCTGCTTCTCCATGGCCTCGCCTCGTTGATCGCGTCACAAGCACACACGCAAACATGCGTACCCGGCCGAAACGTTGAGCCGGACGGGCGGCGTAGGTTGCAGGTGGGTGTACGTCGTGGGGCTCACGTACACCAGTGCGCCGAGATAGAGGTCGGGCGGTGGGCGACACCACATGACCGCCCTCCGCCGTTCCAGCGAGCTGGTCCCATAGCCGCCTGTCCCCACGCTGAAAGTGCCGTAACCCGATGTGCGAGTGGCAGTCGTCCGGGATCCGAACTTCTGGGTGCGCTTATCTCGTTGGATACCGCCCGTCGATGGGAACACGCAAGCTCTTTGTCTGACCCGTCTAACCGTGTGATGAACGAGGTGGAAGATGGGGAAGGGAGCGGGGAGGCTCCGTAGGTAGGGTGGAAGGGTGGAGGGAGGGTGGAGGAGGTGACCGGCAAACCTTAATTGGCACTTACAAAGACTTATGCAATCCTCTTTAAGGTTTCGTCGAGGGGGATAGAGCTGATACAGTAACAGTCAGAGCTCCAGAGACGTTTACGAGGTCGTGTATGCGTGAACGCTCTGAAGATGAAAGGTATGTGACGGACCGTGACAGGTGTGGTGCAAGGAGGAAGACCAAGTTGGGAGAGAGGGGGAGGGGCAGGGCATACGGCGAGTAATAAGCCGAATGACAAAGTGACCGATGGCCAGTCCCAAGCGCCATGACGATTGCGATGGTCAAAAGTCGAGGGGATATGTCGGCAGGCAGCAGCGAGACAGCGAGACAGTCAGGCGAGCGACGGCACACATGGTGAAGCGAGCGAGAGAGCGAGCCAGGTACAGGACCAGGAAAGATCAGGAGCGTGAGGAATCGGCGAGGAACGAAGAGTGACAACAGGGTCGGTCGGGTTGGGTCGATTTTAGCGATAGGTAGCATGAGGTTCAGGGGTTTGTTATTCCGTTGAATTAAGCGCTATGTCAGCGTCTACCTCGCGCGCGCTGGCATGCTGGACCGGCAATAGGGGGGAGGAGGGGGGCCAGGCTGCCCGCATGCTGCGCGCATGACTTTGCGCACGGCTTGCGGGCATACGAGGCGACGGCCATACGGCATAGCACGATATGAACTTACTCGGACTAAATGAATAGCTTGATAGCGGGTAAGACAACACTTTAGGGCCTCGTGCTAGGGTGCGGCCAAAGGGCTAGGGGCGGAACACTTAGCACGCTGGATCGGACACCCAAGAGCGGTTAAGGCGTCAGGCGTCCGGCACTTTGGTGCACTCAGGTCCAACGCAAAGGCGGAGGCGATGAGAGATGGCCGATGGTAGGCGGACAGCGGACAGAGCGGTGCTAGACTGAGCAGACAAACTATGAGCGAATGCCAGTCAGAGACGCCAGTCGTTGCAAGCGGCGGTCTAAGCAAGAGTCTAGATGGTCTGCGGTAGACCAAATAGAACTGAGCGAGGAGGGGAAAGACAGGCGAGACCGTGCGTGCTGGTTATGAGGAGGCGTTGGCGCTGGGGTTGATAGCTGGGGGAACCGAGGTTGTCGAAGCGTCTGGAGTCAAGAGTAGTCGACTTTGGTGAGCTCGGAACGTCGAGGTGTGGGGTCAAGGGGTAGGACAGGAGGAACGTTAAGAGCAGCGCGGAGACCAGTGGCAACCGTCTGTACTTAACCTGTTGAGAGTGTACGAGAGGGGAGTGGAAAGTTTGGGGATGAGAGTACGGGGGAGGACTTCGGCATCGAGTTGGCCGGCGTACTTTTAAAGATAACTCCTCGATCTCTGTGATCAGAGTCCAGTAATCGCGCAGCTCAGGCTCTGGTGCTCTGGCAGTTGGTAGTTCTCGCTCGCTCTCGCCTCTGTCCTCTGTCCCCTTACCCTCCGTGCCGGGCCATCTCGCGTGGGTGCTCGTGCATGGCTTGCATGGTTCATGGCTGCATGGGATCGCGAAAAGTTACCAAAGGCGGCGATGATGGCACGTAGTGGCCTCATGATTGTCAGAGAACCATGTCGGCGGCCATCTTGCAAACCTTGGCTGCCCTGCAGAGAGGATATGCTGTCCTGACCTCCTGACATCTCGCATACCTGAATCTGTCTGAACCGCAACCGCCAGAACCGCCAGAACCCGTGGCAGAGTCAGCCCAAACCAGGCAGTTGAACATATCGAATCCTGGCAGTGCTCTCCTGCAGGATCTTCTGGGCATGTCTTCCTATCCCAAACGCAGCCTCCCAAACCCTGGGTGCGCAGGGCTGCGCGCTGGCTGGGGGAAGGGGGGCGGCCGTACCACCGCCGTACAACCTCCCTGGCAGCGGCCGCCCTCTGCTCAAGTCCCTCATGTTCCCTTCGCCGCGCCTCGTCTCTCCTCTGACACCTCGTACCTGGCTGAGCCCTATCTGGACCAGAGAGAAGACGGGCGGTTTTCTCCCCCCACCTGATTTCCCCACCCGATTAATTCCTGGTTACCCTCACCACTGTCCGTCTCTGCTGCCTGTCCGCCCCGCTGCCGGGCCGGTCACAGGTCTGGAGGCCAGGAGTAAGGATCGAGTATGATTAATCACTTTCGCTGCCCATATGCTTTCGCGTTTCAGGATTTTCGGTCCGACTCTGGAACTTTACGTTGAAGCATATGTTGACTGAATTCTAACCCGAAACTCTCTTGCCTGTAGCCTCATTCTCTATGTTAAGTCGCCGGTCCTATTTCTGCATCCTTACGACAACCTGTCTGTTGTTGAAACTCTTGATCAGTTGCGTAACCAGCGCCGTTAGAGCTGCCGAGCGAGCGGAAACCGCCTGAGCAGCCCGTATCACCCGTCCAGCCCCTACCCCGCTGAAGCAGCCAGGAGCACAGGAGCAAGATAGATCTGCTGACACGCCATGCCAGCCCACTGTCGGGAGAGTCTCCGGGCTGAAGAGGTGATGGTATGCGGGGCGCATGGACCCCGCCAGGCTGAAGCACACAGACAAAGAGAATTCGGGCGGCTGGGCAAGGCTGCGTTGAGGCTGGGCAAGGCTGGGTATGCACGGCTGCACGGCGGCAGGGTCGTGCAGCATCTTGCCAGACGACCCATGACGAGGCACAGAAAACGAGCACCTAGGGGCGTGCGAGAGGGTCTGACCGGTCAGGAATCCAACAGCTACCTGAAGACGAGGATTCAATGAGGGTCGGACAGTTCGGACTTGGCGTCGAAAATGCGGGAACTCTTGATCTCTTGATGTGTGTACGGCTGCCAATTCGCTATGTGGCCTGGGGCAGTCAGGAAACACAGGAACATGCCGGCCGGCGATGCATGCTAAGCTGCATTATTGCCCCTCTGGTGCATGCGTTTCGAGAGCACAGGAAACAGGTTGAACCTTGTGTCTTGATCAAAAGATCTATAGGATCCGAAGGTCATCTACGATCGCTGAAAAATGCGCCAATGCAAAAAGTTGAGCACAGGAACGGTCCGCTTGTCCGGCCCAACGAGCGTCTTAGGCCGGTCTAGGTCACCGTTGGAAGCCCCAGGCCTGCCCAAGTCTGCCCCAGGTTCTGTTCATATTGCAATCGAACAAGTGCCTGAGTTTTGTTCGATCCATGCTGCATCACTGCGGAGCCCAGGCTGCAGGCCGCACCCCGCACGCCGGGCAGGAATGTGCACACCGGCGCAAAGGAGCATAGGAGCAGAGTAAGAGCCGAAGCGAAGGCGAGGTAAAGGAGCGCTCCTTTCTCTGTGGAAGACACCGGCAGGACATGCAGGACAAAGTGGCCGCCGCTGCTCTTCCACATGCTGCGCGAATAACTTTCTTCAGTGTGACGGACGCCCCATCCCACAGGCACGCTTGTTGCGAGCGATTCTTATCAGCCCAGGGGAGGCTTTCGTAGTGCAACACACTTGTAGCGCCTGCAGGCTCGCTGGCGTACGCCGACTGCGGTCTCTGGATACTTTTGGTTCACGCGCTCCTGCAAGTCCTGCATGTTCCTGCAACTGCTCGAAACGCCCTGCATGGCCGGCTAGAACGCCACAGGGTCGATGTGGCGTGCATGGCTTACTGGGCTGGGGCGTTTCGAACAATGACCGGTCGCACACAGAAAAAAAGTTGGGCCAACATGGCTGTAACGTCGCCAAAGCTCCGGCTCATTGGCCGACTGCAGCCGAACGTGTCGCCTGCTTGCGGGGTCGGGGTCTGCTGGACCGCCTGCGGCCTGCGGCTCCCTACAGACCCGTCTAACTCGCAGTAGTAACTCGAACGTTGTCGTTCTGCGTAGTCTGGCGAACTGGCGTCGCTGTCTCGCTCGCACCTGGCCGGCCACACACACCTTACCCTTCTGGGAGTGTAGCCTTCTCGCCGGGAATAGTGAAGCGTTCGCGATCTTACTGGCGAGAACGAAAGTCACAGACTGTCTTCATCCCGTCCTCGTTCGTTCCCCACTTGTCCGCCCGTCTGTTCTCTGCTATCCTTGATCGCGATCTGCTTGTCGCAAAAACGCGCGCGAGACGTGCATCGGCCACGTAAAGTTCGCAAGGCACCAGGGCGACACATCGCGCTACTTAGTCATACTCACGGCACATGCTGCCGCAAACTTTTAGTATGCATGTCCTCGTGTTCTCTACCTCTCTAACGATGAGTGTTTCTGGCTTCCGTCGGACCGTCTTCCGGGCAACGGACCCCTTTGGACACCTCGGTCATGGCGGACATCGGTCTGTCTGATGTTATGCAAGCGGGAATGTAAGGGGTAGCGGACATGCTTACCATTGTACTGATCACCCACAGCGGGTAGGATTGGATGGCCATGATGAATGTGGTCGTAATGGCGGCTCAGGGTTTCGCCTTGCACCCGCCCTCTCCAGGCAGTCCAGGCAGCACAAACTTCCCTCCAGGTCGAACAGTTCCGTAAGGTCTGCAAGGTCCTCCAAGGCCGTGCATTGTCTGAGACGGAAGAAGCGTCGCACCTCTGAGTTTCCAGAAAACTGAACTGCCTAGAGCTGACGACATCACGACTGGGGACGCGCAACAGCAAAAGGAGTACGTACGCCTCTATCGTGCCGTGGCGCTTACATGGCAGTGTCTCGCGCGAACCTGCGCTATCCTCTCTATGCTCCTGCGCACGAATAGCAGGCGCGCTAGTACGTACTCTGAACTGACGTTATCTGGTGCTGGAACAGCGTCAGCCTACCAGGCGGAGTCGCCCGATATGGTTGCAGCTCACTCAGCCGGGCGTACGCACTCTCGCACTGCCCGAAGCGACTATCTGAGCCTGCCGAGAGGCACAAGCAAATGCGGGGAGCTGCACCCACAGCTCGTGTGCCCTTTCTCGCTCCTTGCTTGCTTTCAGTCGTCACACATTCAGAAGCAGACACCACACGCACATAACGCTGCATCCCGATGACAAAGAGGCACACCAGAGGGCACATGATCAGGGTGAGAAGATTGACTTGTGGCCCCGACGGCTTACGGCCAGACGGCGATGCAGCAGGCGCCCGCAGCACTATAGCGCTAGCGCTGTCTGAAAACTGAGAGGCGGAAAAACCAACCGAATTTTCTGATATCTCTTGTCCGCGTGCGTCCGCACTGACAATGGCACCGACGCCGTAAGCGCCAGCATGCAACCTTGTCATCAGAAGCGACATCAACCTGAAGCCAAAGGTGTCCTGACTGCCGCGGCAGCGCTCAGCCAATATAACCAGCTCTTGCTCGCAGCTGCAGTCGCTTGTCAGCTTACGGTGCTGATGGTGGCCAGGGCCGATCGCGGTGCCTTGCGCTGAACGGCAGCGTGCCTCGCTGGCGCTGCTTGACAATTCAGCAACCTCTGTGCGCAAAACCACGCAGTAATTGCTCGTCTTCCTGCACTAAAGTCTCCTGCCTGCACCAGGTACACAGGCACATGCAGTGCGCACAAAGGCACGCCGAGACATCGCAGAGGCCGTCGTCTAGCCTAGGCTCTCGTAGGCTCTCCATTGCGGGCTTTGGTAGCACTCGCCCCGCGCCGGGCCCGCTGACTTTCTCAGTGCACGTTTGCTGGAATCGCGCCCGCACCATTGGTCGCAAGCCCCGGCCTGTCACGGAGTGACGGCCCAACGGTGCAATGCAGGCTGGCGTTCTGCATGCTGCGTGTCAGATCGGTGAGGCGCCGTAGCATGGCAAAGCGGCGAACCAGACGGCGCGCAGCAGGACTCCGGATCGTTTCGGCATGCACGCCGCCCCTGCGTCTGAAAGGCAAGGCAAGCGAAGCACACCCGGAGCCACACCGCATACGTCGCTGCGGGGTCCGCCTATCGCCGCTCGTCCTGCGACGATGGCGCCGTTACCTCCGGGGAGCCGGAACCGACGAAAGCGAGCGAGATCTGCTACAGCAGGGCGTACGCCGGCGTCATGTCTGGCGTGGCGTATCTGACTCGAGGGACGCGGGGGCTTGCCGGGCTGGCGTCCACGGACTGGCTTGTCTGGTATGCGTCTGGTGTGCCATGGGCAGCCTGGGGCAGCCATGGGAAGCCATGGCTGGCGGCCACGGACGGACGTTAGCATCCGGTAAGCCCCCTGCTGCGGTGGCGCTCGGAAGGCGTGTTGAGGCGCGATGGAGACAGCAGATGGTGGCCCCACACCATTGTGCGAAACGCCATGTCTGAGCTCCCTTACTCCACACACCCTCGGCGACCCTCTGGTCCCCTCCGCATGCGACTTGCTCGGCCGGTGACCCTCCGTGAAGGTCCTCCTGTGGACGTCCTGTGACAGCTGCATGTGCAAGGCGCTTCCCCAGCGTCTGCGTGCGCAGGGCCTTGGGTGAATGCCAAGCCAACGCTGTCGTCCTTCTCAGGGCGGCCTACTGCGTATCACCTTCTGCTCATGTCTGATACCTGGTGGGTCGGACAGACGTCAACTTGACGCAACATGACTCCATGCCGCCCAGACACGAGTCGCTCCTGGAGCTGCCTCGCAGCTTCCGCCGTATATCCTTTCCCTCTCCGCACACCAGATCCTGGCCGGACACGCAGAAAAACCAGATCAGACGAAACATGGCGTGGCTCGGCACACCCGGTACACCGAAGAACTCCGCTATCGGGTCCGCGCCTTGGATTGGTCTGCGACCTGTATTCAGAGATTGCACGATGCATTACATGACAACGACGCTCTACTATCGAGCTTGACGCGATGGGAGATAGCAAACCTCTCGTTTCGCTTTATCTCCCCTGCACATGTATGGCTAGCTCTCGCTGTGTCCTGGATTTTCGCGGCTTTCCGTATCATGCATATGCATCTGAATTTTCTCAGATACTCACTACTGATTGCTGCTGCATATACTGGCAGAGGCTAGTAGTGGACCCTTAGGAGAACAATAGAAATCAAAGACTCAGGGGCGATAAAGCTGGTTTCATCAAGATGTGCTCGAAATGTTTGGGGGTGGGTGGTGTCGAGGGTTCATGAGGGATCGGTGAGGGATAACGAGGAACGAAAGTGGACGCCGAGGGGTGAGCGAGGAATGCTGAACCGAGAAATGCCAGAAAGGAATGATGGCGGCCTGTGCTCTCCCGGTGGGTCTGACGACCCCCGTCAAGAACAAAGAAAAAAAGAGGTGATCAAGGAAACGCGAGGAATTTCATCAGCACGGTCGGCGGCGCAGTGAGGCGTGCCGGGGACGCCCTGTATGCCACTGTGTGATGTGAGGTGGGCTCGGATTGCTGCCACCAACGCCAACAGACGCCCACCGCATGTGCGTAGACAATGACAGACGTGCACTCCACGTCCTACGCCCGGATACCATGGCTGTGGTCCGCCTGTCTACGGCTGGCACGACTGGCTGGGCTGAGCCACCATGCCGCCAGCCAAACCACCACCTTCCCCGCCTCATTCCTCGCTATCACTCGCGATACCATCTTCGGGACACAGCATCGGGCGAACTTGTACTTGGGCGCTGTCACGTTTAGCTGTCCGTTGTGATTTCTCGGTGTACTGGGATCATCGGGGGTCGGCCGCCCACTCTGTGCATCGGAAAGCTCGCCTAGTCGGCTGGAACGGTCGGCACATACTCCTATATCCTCCAGGTGGCAACTTGCTGCGCAAACGCTGGCGGGGTCTGGGATCGACTCGAAGATGCAGGAGTTCTGCTTTCTCCACGCACCCCAATCTCCTTCACCAGATGGCTAGACAGCTTAGGGGCCACCCTCAAACGGTGAGGAGATATCGACAGGATAGTCGGTCTTACTGATTACGGTGATTTGATCTTTGATGTAAGGTCCAGCCCGTGCTCCGCGATGCGCTGGGATCTCTCAAAGCCTAGTCGGTGCCGAAGTCGGTGCACAAGGGCATGAAATGCATCGCATCTCGTCGCTCATGGGATTTCGGACAGTCGTGCCTGCTTCGACATGATCGTGTACCTGGCCTGCTCAGTCCCAGTACCTCATCTGTGCGGGGACGATCTGTGCAATATCTGTGCAGAAGAAATACTAAAACGAAAGGTCCAAGCGGCAGCCTACGACACCGGATATCTCGTTCATCTCCCCCACCTCCAGAACATGAGTTCACATCACCCCGCGCTTCCTCTGATCTCCTTGGCTCATTGAAGGCCGTGAAGGACACAGACCACCATACGTGCATCCCCAGTTCTGACCTGCCCTCATGCCCGAGAACCAGCCTTCGCAAACCGGGGTAAGATTGTAGGTTACCGAGTACGCAGGTGTGCGATGGCCATACAGGACTCTCAATCTATCGGAGCAAGCACACACCTTCTCAGGAGCAAAAGATATCGATATCGAATCTGTCAATCCCGTGTTGTCAATCTCGCCCTGATGTTGGCGAATCATCGCGGAGGCTTCGACCAGAAATGACCCGGTTGCAATGAGGCCCACACTGCTCTCAACTTGCAACGGACTGTTTGCGATCTGGCGTTGGTAGGATGGATTCTTTTCGAACCACATGCATCCTTCTCCACTCGCTCGCGAACTGAAACGCGGCAGTGGCTGCGAGATTAGCATGAGCCGAGTAAGCTATTGCCGCCTTCCGCTGATCCGCTGTCTGCTGAATAGCATCAAAGTCGAACAGGGAGTTTCGAGTTGAATTGTCGGTGACCATGACATGCTTAGATGAACGAGGAAAAGCATTCGCGTCAACCGTTTCATCCTTCTGACGGGTACTCTATTGCTCACTACAGCCTTGCCAGCCGTTACAAGCATGCTGGCCCGCGGGACTTCCGATGGCCTAGACTGAAGGTCAAGCAGTCTCCGCGTACAATGCGTCCATACCCGCAGCTGCCGCGAACCGGAAGCTCCGTTCCCTGGGATACCGTAAGCGCTCCGTTCTGCCCCACTTTTACCACAATACCATCACTGTCAAGTTCACGAGATTAGGTTCACTACCGCAACTTGGGAACCCAAGCCACAGATTTTGGTGCTTCAATGAACGGGACGCTAATTCTGAGATCGAACAAGTGGTGGGTACCCCCTGCCTCGTTCGGCTGACCGATCTCAACCTTCCTGGCTCCTGTTAGTTGTCCTTCAAATGAGCGATCCGCACCTCATCTCCTGCAACGCTCCTGCAAGTTGAGAGAGTCAGATCCGTTCCGGGTAGGGCCAGGACGCAGACCCCGAGAAGGTCGTCCACTGCGCTGATTCTGCCCCGATTTCTGTGCCGAGAGAGCAAATGTCGCGACCAGGGCTGAAGTCACGACTTCGACCCGTCCTGCAGGTATTGGGTCTGCGTGTGCTTTGACTGCAATTATTACGGTATAGAATCTCCGCGTCCTGGCTATTCTCGTACTTCTCGTACATCGTGTTCTTTCGTGACGTGTGCTCAGCTCGTTATTCCCCGGCGGTGGAACACCGGCTCCGGCCTGTCCTCGTTACTGAATCGTCGATTACTATTCTGACCGCGCGCCCTTTCGAAGCATGTTGAGGAGCCGATACGAGCCTGGAATATCTTTCAGGAAGCGGTAGACATGCATGAGAGCAACGGTCAACCTGAGTACGTTGACCGTACTTGGTGCATCTGATGGGTTCAAACGGTGGTCTACGGCAAGCCCGTCCGGCCCGGCAGCGAGCACCTGAACGCTTGACCTGAGTAGCGACCTTGGCTGCATTCACAATCGCCCGTGCATCCCGGCCCACCTCCCGTAGCCTGTTTCCTACGGTCCTTTGTCGAGCTGAATGCCTGATCCCTCCTTGGCCGCGTTGGTTGCCGGTCTTGGCTGCCCAGTCCGTGTCCTACGGTGACTGTCCTGCAATATGTCCTGCAAGTAAGAACGACATGATTAGTACAGGGTCCCCATCGGACGTACCTAGTGCATGCATAGTGGTAAGCTTACGGCACGAATGTCAAGAAGCCGTGCTTTCCTTCAGCCGCGCAATTGACGAAGGAGTCGAAAAGACGGGGGTCAGGGGAGATTGAATTCAATCGTACCGCTGACGGCGTTCAACTTGGACTGAAAACGACAGAGTGACAGACCACCACGCTCCTAGCCAACTCCTGACATGCACCTGATGCGACTGAGCAGCGTGATGCATGGCGCATCGTAATGTGATAGCCCTATGCAGAGCTAGTGCAAGCCATGCCGTTGCGATTGCACGGACGTGACGATGGGCAACGCCAGCACATGCGGCACCATGGGCACTGACGATGCCGGCATAGCCCTTTCGATCCCCTTACGCTGCCCTTCGAATGCCGTCTGCTACCGCTGAAGGATCGAGTTGGCGCTTGCTCGCTCCGTGCCTCCGCGTTATCAAACTGCACAACCGGCACGATTGCAACTCTAACCGTACAGGTGCATCCGCCAGCCCCAGCGCCTTCGGGAGTGAGATGCGGAGATCTCCCTCATTGACGGACATTGCGATCGTAACGAGCCCACTGGAGCCGCAACCTTCAACATGTCCTCGAAACGGAGCGCACGACGCCCAGTGTTTCGTAGATAACGGTTACTGGGCGGTTACTGCATCGCAGCTGCTGACAGCTGTCTGCGAGCCGCTAATGAATCAATGTGGCATGTCTCATTTCGACACATTGATGGTGGGCTTCGCTCAATTGCGCGATCGTGGATCGTCCGCACACCTCCTGCCATTTCGTCGCGGATTTGGGAGAGCAGACCTCATGGGTTGATTAACATGGCGAGCCGGTAGGCCTGCGAACACTTAACCCCAGTACGAAACCGGGTTCCGCAAGGCGGACACGATGCCGCCGCAGTGAACTTAGCTAGACAGTGCAGACCTGCGCAGCCGCTTTTCGAAGTTCGCGAAAACACGCATTAGAACCCCGAAAGCTTCGCCAAGACGACTCTTTGCGAGCTTGTACGCGAACATGGGGGGCTCGACCAGCTAAACAACGCAATGAGCAGACCAAACGGGCCTTGGCATCTGTTAGCAAGTTAATGGCACATAGTGCGACTGCCTCGGCACCGCGGCTTTGGAATGGCAACGGAATGGAAACGCTCCGGAAGCCTCGACGGAAGTCTCTGAACTCCGCTACGCACGCCCTGCATATCCACGCGCCGTGCTAGGACATTTGCGTGCCGCGGAGACTTGCAATTCCACCCGAGACAGTGTGCTTACCATCGCCATTTTCCGTGTTGATACGAGGCGGAGTTTTCCATGCAATGTGGCGTTGTTGCGACTGTGCACTTGCTTGCACATCGCGGTATGTCCACCGACCCATGTGCCTTGCAGCTAGGAGGCAGATCACAAAGGGCACAGAGGGTATGACCCTGTAGTCTAGTGCTGATCACTCTTGCACGCCAATTGCCTGTGCGGATGGCGAGCCAACTTGTCAGGCTCTCTTGAGCAGCTAGGCGGATGTCGATACCGAGGGAGAATGACGGAAACAGCAAGTGACTGGCGGATGTTCTTGCTGCGTCAACAACGTCGCATGCGGTGTGGAACCTCCCGCGATGTATTTTCGAATGCATAGTAACCTAAGGCTGCGCAGCGGTGACGGTCCCGCAATTCTGGCCTTGGCCGCGCTCAGCCTGGCTCGCTCTGGACCTGGTATTGGGCCGGGGACCATCTCTGTTCCGCGCCGGACCGTGAACCCACTGAACCGAGCCAGTCTTCGCCCAAACTCGCTTCCCCTGCCTACGACCTGTTTGGCTCATACAGCCCTGGCCAAAGTTCGCCGACTAGACCGATCTAAGTTTGATCCACTGCTACCCCGTAAACGGAGATGAAGACGAGAAAAGAACACTGTCTCGCTTGCAGAGCACACTTAGACTCGTGATCGGCCTGCGCATTGCGCAACGGAGGCAGCACGCTGGCCAGCGGAAGGCAATGACGAGAGTACCACCCCAGGAGCGCACATTGAGGGTGCCGACGGTGCCGAGCCCTGTCTGCTAGTCTGTTAGCGCTACAGGCATTGCTTTGCCCGACGAGTTATGCTCCGATTACCAAGGTCCAGGAACCGATTGCTCGTCTCGTGTCTGTTTTCCCCCTCATCCCTCCGTACCCTACAGTGTGCGGGACGCTGCATGCGTTGCACTGCACTGCCGGCTCCTGGATGGTCAAGTCACTGGTTTCTCTGCATTCCGCATTACCGTCGCCGACGACTTCGTCACTGAACGTTGACCCGTGTCAGTCGACGACCGCAAGCAATCGGCATCTTCTTGCACATTCGCACTCTCTCGCAGGGACGGAATGTCCGTGATTGCTGGAGCCAGGGTTCTTCGGGTTCGGGGACGACAACTCCGGTCGCGCCGGTCGCTCCGGTCGCTCCGGACTTCCGGGACAAGCCAGGACAGCATAGAGTTGCTGAATTGCTCCGCAGTATTAAATCCGGTCGGTCAAGTGGGTCTGGTCGAGCGAGCAGCAGCCCAGCTGGGGTCAGGAGGCAGGTGGCGCGCCGGAAAAAGCCCAAAACGGTTCAAAAATGTTCGAAAAAACGTAAGGAAACAAGTGTCATAGTGGGTTCAAGATAAGGATGGACACTGGCACATCACATGGTGAGTTCAGGTATGCTTAGACATCTTAGACATGGTTTGCAGGAGCGTCGCAGGCGCTCACAGGAGCCCAACACGAGTTGTGCAGGGTTTTGCTCATCACACTGTCCGTGCTCCGCGCTCCGAGCGATCGCAACCGCAAGCGACTGACTGACCTGACCAGCGTGCCCCGGGTTCGCCGGGTTCACCGGGCCGCAGGGCCGTCACCGAGCGAGCCGATCAGACGACTGCGCTCACGAGCGACGTGCTGGCGCCGCATTCCGCACACCTGCAAGCTGCGTGCCTCCGGCACAAGGTCGGCCCGCGCCTGATCGAGTGCGGTCTTTCAACCAGGAAGCGGTGACTTCATCGTGAACGATGACAGGCTGCGCCGGGACGTGTATGCATGTCGTACTTCCGGGGTATGTCCGCTATGAGAGCATACACGCATGCAGAGCACGCTGCCGACGGCACAAGCACGCACTCCAGAGCACCCGGTGTGCAATGAGCTGCAGCGCAGACGCCGATGACACCGGAAAAGTCTTGCAATGACGCGATGAGCGAAGCGGCCACTTTCAGGCACGCAGCAAGGATGCCTGCGTTTGGAGGTGGAACACATTCAAACATTCCACGTAAGAATCGTATTGCGGGACAGGGGTGGCTTGGGGCCGCTGGGAGCCATTAGGAGCCGCCGTGAGAGGCACCTGGAGCAGACCTGGAGCAGACCTGCAGCAGACCTGGAGCAGTCGTCGGAGAACCAGCTCAGAATACCGGGGTAGACGCCGGGGTTGCAACGAATATCAAGCACCGACCGAACGTTCCGCACTCCTTGCTCGCTCTATGCACCGCATCCAGGTCGGTCGTGAGCATAACCGTCATCGCAAGGAGGTGAGGGTCTCCACCGCCGAGGGCGGAGGTTTGCAGACTGGGAGGTGCCTGGTTAGTCGCCGGCAATTGAGGTTAGTCGCCGGTCGACATCGACCACGAGCAACATGCCTGACGGACTTGCAGAGCTGCGCTTCTCGATCGCGAAAGGAGTGCTGACGTCTTCGTCCGGAAGACTTGTTCCGGGGCATACGCGACGGTCCGGGTGTGCCGGGGGAAGAGTCGGGTTCGCTCGTGGCAGAAGCTTTGTGGCGCGGCTTGAAGAGTTGACGCTGTCTGAAGCGGTCGAACAAAGGCTATGGATAGGGGTAGCAATCCCAGAGCAACACCTTACTTACTCCCCTCTCTTTGAGGGTTAACGCTGAGTTCCAAACCCGCTACTAACTAGGTAGCAGTGGCACTGACACCTTGCCCCTATAGGTCTCACCGTCGCATTGCGTAGATGCCTAACGAACATACATCGATGATGCGGAGTGTCCAGAGCCGTCAATGGGGTGACGCTCGGCTATGCACGATACTCGATATAATCGTATCCACCTGCAGTGGTCTAGGTCTAATTGGCTCCGATGAGACTTCCACTCCGTGTGAGCTGCCCGCCTCCGCACAAGAGCGAGGGTGAACGTGTTGACCACAGTCAAGCGAATGAGGCAAAGAGGTAGTATTGAGTTGTGGAGACCGCGAAGAAGATATCACAGTTCAGAGCTCAACGGTAGATTCTGTGCTCTCTGGTTCGGACGTGGCTACGGGGTACCTGCACATATTTACATCCCTTCCCAGCTAAAGATTACAACAAGAGTTAACGGCCAGGGCTGTCAACGGCACATGCACCCAAAGTTAAAGCCGATGCTGATATCACTCCCACTTATAGCCCTTGGAGGCTGCTGTACCCCATCTATCTCCCATTCCAGGGACGTTCTGGATGATGTAAGGGCGGTTTGCTTCAAAGATAGAGACCCAGCCCTCGAACTTGACTTTTGTGCGAAGGTATTTGACCGTGTCTTGCTTGGACGCCGAACCAACGCGCCTCCATGCCCTCAGTGCGTTGATAATCTCTTGCACTCGATCCTTCTGGCACTCGGCAACGTCATAGCGGGCCTTCTGGACGTCCTTTGCATGAGTCTTGCGCTTTTTAAAACGCTTTAAGGCACCCCCCAGATCGTCATCGTCGTCGTCAATGGCACCTTCGCCTTCATCATCGGAGTCGAGGAGAACGACCACGTCTTGGCCGTTGTCGTTTTTTTCGAGGGCATAAGAAGGTACCGCCCGATCAGCCGTAGGCACCCTGGACGCGGCGTGGCTCGTGTTGCTTCCGGCGCCAGTCTCTTGCCCGCTGGAACTCGACTCGCGCTTCACCGCAGTAGTGTGAGACGAGGCGACGTTGCTCGTCTGGTCGATGGGGTGGCGTAATGATGAGTTGTTCAGGTCCTTGATGTCGGGTTTCCTGTCCTCGAACTCCTTGTAGAAGGAGACTGAGTAGGTGTCGAAGGGAAGGAGATCATGTGCGTCTATCGAGTGTGAAAGCCAGCTTTCAGAGACAAAGATGGTCGCTTTACGAGCTCCCGCTGGAGGTTGTGTTGCTGTGGTAGGAATGACGACTATCGTGGCTTGATCGATGTCCACCGAGCGAACACCGGCTGCCTGGGGTCAGTACTCTCCCACACCTTCCCTATCCTCACCTGGGCCATGAGAGAGCAGGAGGTGGCGACGTTGTGGAGGTGAATGCGATGCGAGGTCCTGGATGGAGAGAAGATGCAGTGTCTGTGCTCATCTCCTTCCTTGAGCTCATCTTCGAGCTCGTCATCTGTCATGGTGGAGGAAGAGCCTCGGAGCGAAAGCGAGGAAGACAGTGGAGGCTACGAGCGGGCACGGGACGCGAGAGCTTACAGATCAGGCCGGCCTGATTCTCCTATTCCTGTGACGCCGTCAGTCTGGAAGGTTTGTCTGGGGGGGACTTACCCTGCCGAACTATGCCCCGTTGGAGGGTTTTGATTGCGAGATGAAGAAGAGGAGATGGCAAATTGTGGTAGAGGATTGAGATGTCTACGGTGAGACCATTCTTTAGTTGCGGCACCGACAGCGGTGACCGTTGCTTCCGTTTGGCGCTAATCCTCCACCCTCTATGTCGCGTACGTCGCACACGGGCACACGGGCACACAGGGCATCTTGCTACACGCGTGCATGCGACCGAGTCCCCTAGACGCGGACGAGCTTAGCTTGTGCGACCTTCCGGAGGGGGGCACAACCACCTCCCGCACACCTTCAACTGTCATTGGCCTTCAGTTATAGCTTCCGGCCACTGTTGCATGTGTTGTGAGTGCAGAGGGGTGCCCCATGGGAAGGCCTGCCCAACATGATCTCCAGTACTTAGGCTCTCACTGGACCGCAGTTGTCGCAGCCCTCGGCACAGCTTTCCTCAGAACTATTGAAGACTCCACCATCCTCGAATCGTGCTGTGTCTCCTCGCTTGTGACTAGTTGCGGTCCCAAGAGGACCTGAAAGCCGGTGGGTGCACACACGGGAGCGGCGGGACGGAAAGGATGGTGTTGCACTTCAATAATGGTTGCTTTGCTCGCAGGACCAGGCAAGCCGACTCCATTCCTAACTGCGGCGCCCTCTTCTAAGCCTGCTCGCTTCAGACCGTCCGCATGCAGAGTATTCGGTCTGCCTACGGTCGACATCGCGAGAGGCGAGGGGGGCGAAAAGTCTTCTTTTCCTGGGCTTGCATGATCGAAGGCTCTCAGATGAGTGTCGTCGCATGGACGCAGTCCTTGGCGGGTCAGACTTCGTGCTATTGGTAGAGCTGGGAGACGTAAGCAGCTTCCCACTGATGCACTCACTTACTACCACATTGAGGTCCTTCATTAATCTGCTTCAGGTCGTCTGTAGAACTTTGTGGCTTCGCTCCTGGCTCAGTCATGATCCTGCGTTTGGTGTGAGATAGGTTGCGGTCGGTTTCTACTGTCTCTGTATTTGAGTCCACATTACGGAAACTGACGTGGGCAGACTGAGACAGGCGACATGCAAGTCAACACCAAGCGACCTGGGAAGCGCTGCAGATGTCAGTCATCTGGTTTCCACGCAGTTGCGGTGGTGGCCTGGGAACTATGAGCAGAAGCCGATTATCGACGCAAGTGCCGGTGCGCATAGCGTCTGCAAGCGCTTCCTGCAATCTTATCACCCCAGGAGCGGAGGCTCGGCTCAGTCTGATGGCTCGGCTGAGGCGAGAGTGAGTTGATAACGCACGTGGTTGGTTTGCCACGTCAGAAATTTTCCCGATTTTTGACTCGTCCACGGAGAAGTCCGCTCGCCCGGAATGGCTGCAGCCCGCAGTGTCTCGCCGAGCGCGCGCTCAAAACTCTTCGTCACTACCTCTTATCTCCTCCTCACCCCCCTTCACCCTCTCTAAAAATGTCGTCGGAGTCCGTTCCTCAGTCGCACCCCTCCATCGTCGACGGATGGTTCCGTGAGATCTCGCCCCAGTGGCCCGGTCAGGCCATGACCCTCAAGGTCAACCGCATCCTCCACCACGAGAAGTCCCTCTTCCAGGATGTCCTCGTCTTCGAGTCCGAGACTTACGGCAACGTCCTCGTCCTCGACGGCGCCATCCAGGTCACTGAGCGCGACGAGTTCTCCTACCAGGAGATGATCACCCACCTTCCCATGAACTCGCACCCCAACCCCGAGCGCGTTCTTGTCATCGGTGGTGGTGACGGTGGTGTCATCCGTGAGGCCCTCATGTACGACACCGTCAAGAAGGTCACCCTCTGTGACATTGACGAGGCCGTCATCCGTGTCTCGAAGCAGTTCCTGCCCGGTCTCTCCAAGTGCTACGACGACCCCCGTGTCGAGGTCTTCATTGGTGACGGCTTCAAGTTCCTTCCCGAGCACGAGAACGAGTACGACGTTATCGTCACTGACTCGTCGGACCCCGTCGGCCCCGCCGCCGCTCTCTTCGAGGCCCCTTACTTCACCCTCCTCCGCAACGCTCTCCGTGAGGGCGGCCACATGTCGACCCAGGGCGAGTCGATCTGGCTCCACCTTCCCCTCATCAAGGAGCTCCGTGAGACCACCAAGAAGCTCTTCCCCGTTGCCGAGTACGCCACCTCGACCATCCCCACCTACCCCTCCGGCTCGATGGGCTTCCTCGTCTGCTCCAAGGAGCCTACTCGCCAGATGAACAAGCCTATTCGTCAGGTTCCCGACTGCAAGTACTACAACAACGATGTCCACACTGCCGCCTTTGTTCTCCCCGAGTTCGGCCGCGCCATGGTTGAGGACGGCAAGAACATTCTTCCCGTCTTCGGTGGCGTCCGCCCCGGTGCCAACGGCCAGACCTCTGGCAAGAAGGTTCTCCTCCTTGGCTCTGGTCTCGTTGCCCAGCCCGCCGCCAAGTACATCACTGAGCACGGCCACGAGCTCACCATTGCCTGCCGTACCCTCAAGACCGCCCAGGACCTCGCCCAGGGCCTTGAGAACGCTACCGCCGTCTCTGTCGACGTCTCGTCGCCCGAGGCTCTCCGCGCCGCCGTCAAGGGCCACGACGTCGTTGTTTCGCTCGTCCCTTACACCCACCACCGTGCCGTCATGGAGGCTGCCCTTGCCGAGGGTGCCCACGTCGTCACCACCTCGTACATCAACCCCCAGATGCGCGAGCTCGACCAGAAGTTCAAGGACGCTGGCCTTGTCTGCTTCAACGAGATCGGTCTCGACCCCGGAGTTGACCACCTCTACGCCGTCAAGATCATTGACGAGATCCACAAGGCCGGTGGCAAGGTCAAGTCGTTCTACTCGTACTGCGGTGGTCTCACCGAGCCCGCTGCCTCGGACAACGCTCTCGGCTACAAGTTCTCGTGGTCGCCCGTCGGTGTCCTCATGGCCCTGAACAACACTGGCCGCTTCCTCAAGGACGGCGAGCCCGCCGTCATTGGCGGTGGCAAGGACCTCATGCAGTTCGCCAAGCCCTACTACTTCACCCCCGCCTACAACCTCGTCGCCTACCCCAACCGTGACTCGACCGTCTTCCGCGAGTTCTACGGCATCCCCGAGTGCGAGAACCTCATCCGCGGCACCATGCGCTACGGCGGCTTCTGCGAGGTCGTCATGGGCTGGGCCGACCTCGGTCTCCTGAACGACGAGCAGAACGAGCTCGTCGCCAAGGGCGCCGCCCCTATCACCTGGCTCGAGCTCACCGCCAAGCAGCTCGGTGTCCCCGCCGACAAGGAGAAGGTTTCGCAGGGCATCCTCAACCTCCCCTCTGTCCCCAAGGACCAGTCCAAGGTCATCCTCCAGAAGTACGCCTCGCTCGGCATGCTCTCTGACGAGCCCGTCGCCCAGGCCGGCACTCTCATGCGCGCCCTCTCGGCCCTCCTCGAGACCAAGTGCCAGTTCGAGCCCGGAGAGGTCGACCTCGTCCTCCTCCAGCACACCTTCGAGGTCATCCGCGCCGACGGCCGCGAGGAGACCGTCGTCGCCTCGCTCGAGGAGTACGGTGACCGCCACGGCGGACCCTCGGCCATGGCCCGCCTCGTCGGTGTCCCCTGTGGTCTTGCCGTCCAGCTCCTCCTCGAGGGCAAGCTCAACAAGCCCGGTGTCCACGCCCCCTACGACGAGCCCACCGCCAAGCTCTTCCGCGACCGCCTCGAGTCCGAGGAGGGCGTCAAGATGGTCGAGAAGGTCTTCTAAGCGTGCTCGACGATCAAAAATAAATAGAACACAATATTCAAAATGTTAAATACACTAGTATATGCATTGTGAAGAGGGATCAAAGAATGCTCTGCGAGTGCAGGAGCAGGAGCAGGAGAAAGAGAACCAGCACAGAGACCGGGAGGACTTATATGCTGAGCATGTCTTAACCCAAAGAAGGTGCGTGCTAGTCAGCCAAGTCAAGCTCACTAAACCTGCGACAGGAGACTGCTGAGTACAATCGGAGAGTATTGTGAAGGGTGCAAGATAGTGCAAGACAGCCGCCAGCATCCCAGTGAGGCGTCCAGCCCAGCATTCCTCACATCCCATGAGTAGCGATCCGCGCTTAGTAGTGAAAGTGGCGAGCGAAAACGGCAGAGCAAGTGGCGCCCGCAGCCACCGTCACGGCTAAAGGATGGATTACGACGAGCTCGGGCAGGCGAGCGCGCTCGGTCAGCCCCAGCCAAGTCTCATTCCGTACTTCCGGCTGCAGTCGCACGACCAAACTGTCGCCAGCCCCAGGGAGGATGCATGTTTGTAGGATTACGCGGCGAGCGGTGAAACAGACGTTCGTGCTTCAGCTCTCAATGCGGAGCAACGTCGGACGAGTGCGACACACTTGCGTGCGCGGGTTGTGACCCTGCTGAGGTGTTGCGGCTACGATCTGTGCCCACATCAGTCGGCATTGAGACTCGGGACGCGCTCGGCGTGCCTCCCATTCTATCTCCCGCGGCTCGGCGTGGCGCCGCATCTGCCGTCTGTCGTGGTCTTCGTACTCCCCCGAATCCTCCGAACATCCGAACGTGTCCATGAGCTGGTCGTGCGGCACCCACCGGCGCTTGCCGCGAGCTAGTGAGCCCCAACATTTCTGCGTTAGTACGTGCGGCACAGCATTGAATACTAGCTCTGCGGGCAAGGAGTCCATGGCCGCTCGCCGCGCTCGTCGAATGCCGAATGTGGGCTAGTGACTCAGGTCCGAAAATCCCGTCGTAGCCACACCAAAGGATCAAAAGATGAGGAACGATTCAGTGTTAGTGCTAGTACGTGCACGAGTGTCGCGCAAGCCGAAGAACGGCGCAGCACTGAGGCGAGCTTCCGATGAAAACTCGCTCGTGCGAGCATGCGAGCTGACATGGCCCAGGTCGAGATCTGGGGTGAGGGACGATTCGCCCCGCTAGCGACTGGGGGAGGAACGATTGATACTCATCGCGTGTGTTGGAAGAGGGACGATTCATCAGTTAGACTGTCAGCACTGTCAGTTTGGAGACTACTGCAGTAGATAAGGAAAGTGGTAGAGGGACAACTCACTCTTGAATGGGTAATGGCTGAGGAACGCTCCAGAAGACATTGTCGAAACGATGTTCGCTTCGTCTATCCAGACTGACATCGAGCGCCAAGGTACGCAGGCACGCTTCGAGAGACTGGTCCGCATTCGCAGCGCAATCACGTTCCTTCGGACGTAGCGGCGCAGCTATTCTCGGAGGCAACTGTGTGCGTAGAGCTTGGCCCGCGCCTAGAATCGAACAGGAGACTGTGGAAGGAACGGCTTTGAAGGGATGAAGTCTCCGTTGAAAAGAGCAGACGCCAGTGAAAGAACAAGGTACAACTCGTTTACTCCGGGCCTGATTCAATATGGCTCGCTTCTTTGACGGTCTCCTGTTTCTTCTATTTCGAAACTGTAAATCTGCACAGTCGGCGGGGATAGAGAGCACAGCTTTGGGAGAGGGTCCAACGTCAAAAGAACGTTGCAGGTGTCGATTTGTAGCATTACTCCGGACCTGCGACTGAATGGACTACTTATCTTTTCCTTTTACGAGGATTTCGTTTATTTGACCCCAATACAAAGGACACACGGACCGCAGACCGCTCTCGAGGCTACCAGATATTGATACACTGAATACCACCAACGCTTCTTCCGAACCTGGTTGAATAGCTTTTTCGTTGCCTCGAACATCCTTTCGCGCTTATCACTTCGATTCGAGGCTGCCAATTCACAAGATACGAGGACATGAGTGAAGTGGATGAATAGAGGTAAAGAGGAAGAAGGTACAACCATACTCCGGGCCTAGAATGGGTTCAATACGTGCCGGTCGGCACGTCCTGTTCAGTCTCGCTTCGCCGCTCTTCGGCACGGGCACGACGTGCCCGCTGCAGTGTCGTCTGACCATTGTCTTCCGACGAAGGGGCATCTAGCCCAATACGCGCAGCGATCACCTGCAGTGCGTTTCTCTCTGAACCGAACAACGCTCAGCTGCGCCGATCACAATGCCCGCTTTCTCACTTCTCGGGTCACAAACCCGTGTTTCACGACTCCGCGACAACACATCTCACCATGGGCGATATGCCACTTGGTGTCCAACACTCCTTTCGATCAGTTTTTCAGAGATCTCGGAGCGGACACGAACCTTCTTCCTCGTCCCTCTTCTGTACATCGATCATGTTGTGCGCTGCTGTGCAGCCGTGCGGTAGCAGCACTTCTCAGACCCTCCTCAGTAAAAGTCACCGTTCGATCAGTTCTCCGCATCTTCGCCGCTTGACCTTTTGTCCCCTCCCTCCTGTTCTCCTTAGCATCTCTGCGGTCAAGTCGATCGATCACACACACCATACGTCAAACTCTGCCTAGCGAGGTGCTGTGGGAATGATGTCATGTCACTCCAACCATAAGCGAGCGTAACGATTCAAGCACAGACCGCCATCCCCTCCTTCCACTCAGGCGCTCAGGCTCGGCAGACTCGGGTTACTCGGGCCTGCCGAAACCAGTGCCGGCCGGCTGGCCGTGCCAACGTGCCGACATGCCGACCTGCCGACATGCCGACACTTGCCATGAGCACCGTGCGCACAACCGCCGACCCGAGACGGACGCCCCCCGCGCTCCGCGGAACATTTGGGAGATTTGGCCCAAAGGATGGGGATCAGACGGAGAGAGCGAGATAAGGTTTGGTCTTTCGACCTCTGCACATCCATCCCACGGGCCCACAGTCTGGTCCGTTGTTTGGTTGTGGGTGGTGAGCCCACTCCCCGGGCAACTCGATGCCAATGGAGGAATCATGATGGACCTTGTGGGCCTTGTGGGCAATAGTTACCATTGATCGGGCAGCTGGTGACCATCGTCAAAGGAGGGAGGTCCGGAGGGGGACTGCGGTGACATCCCCAGGTCTATTGGGTTAGCATACTCGGAGCATAAACTAAAGCCAAAGAGAGAATCGCCATGCCCAGAAGTGACAGGTGGCCAGAGGTGCAGTCACCGTGAGATCTGAAGTTTGTTCGGGGTTGCCTGTTTCCGGCATCGTGATCGAGCACAGCACATGCACACATGCACGCGTGGTCATGAGACTACGCATGCGGGGCACATTCGCCGAACAGCAATCACCGCCTCGTAGAGTCATCGGCGACCGTGCAGCCATCGTGTCATAGTTATGGTGACCAGCTTCTTCGAGCTCTTCGATCTCTTCGGGAATAACGGGCGCCGCGCCGTATCACGCCGCAGAAAGCGCTAGTTCTAAGACATCCGGACAGATTTCCTTTCCTTCTACAGTAGTGTCAGCCCGGGCCATCCGTTCCGGCTTTCTTTCGAGTGCTGGGCGCGCTGGGCGGGCCACGCCGATGAAGACGGTGGACGGATGGAGTAATGAGCCCAAGAGAGTAGAGGTGGACGCCACAAGTTTAGACCTAACTTTAATTTTGGATGAGTTGTTTCCATCTTACTCCTAGTCTAAGATGCTTTGCCTGGTCTATCGGTACAACCCTGCTCCTACTTCCTACTCTTACGTACTTACGTCCTGCGAGGACGCCTCGATGGCGTATTAACCTTCTCCCCAGAGCCGAGCCGTGGGCCGTATCTGATCCAGCCCTGAGTCTTCCGGACCCTGGGCCGTAGCGCCCTCCCTTTCCCTGAGCAGGGTTCCGGTAGGCCCTTGGGTTCCCTTGTCACGCTCCTCACTCCTGACAAGGACATGCGGCCCTGTTCCCATCCTGATATGGACATGAGCGGTCATGTTCTCGCACCATTCTTGCGACTTGGGGACTTGGACGGTCATTTGCGCGCCTCCACGCGTTTTGCGTCGGCACAAGTCGCCGCTGGCTCCAACGTTAGTGATGACTCGCCACGTTCGCCGATGAATTTGCTCGCTGCGCTCGCTGCTCGCGGACATAGAAACAAATGGCATGTCAGGTGTACACAGGTGTTGATGCAATGCTAATGATTATAGTTGATATGAGACAAACTGAAATGAGAATGTGAATGTGCGAGAGGCAAATCAAGATAAATGTATGTGTTGGTCGCGACGGTACTCGCCGCCCGCGGCCGCCTAAGACAGCAGCCAGTCCAGCCACCCGTCCTCCTCCTCGACAAGCGCGGGGCTCGCCTGCCACATGCCCTCGCCGCGCATCGCTTCGGCCGCACGTACGACGGGGTCCAGCGCGAGCACCTCGTCGAGCTTGATGCGCCACTGTGGCGACGACAGCATCATCTGCTTAATCGTCGTAAGCAGACGGCCAGAGACTACAGGAAGCTCGGTCGTACCGACGACCTGTTCGCGCTGCACGTAGTGCTCGTCTAGGTCCGAGTAGTCGTCGCTGCGCAGCTTGATCCAGGCCTCACCATTCGACGGCAGGCACACGTTGAGGGCAGCCTCGAGCACCAGGATGCCCAGACTAAAGACGTCCGCTTCGGTACCCGGCGTGGCATCGTCAAGCGCCTCGGGGCACAGGTACTCGCGGTCACCCTCGACTTCGCGGTCCATGATAGGGCTCGGCGCGAGGCCCAACAGCTTGTTCGTTGTGATCGCGAGGTGGTCGTTGTACTGGTCCGCGTCCTCCCCAAACGAGGGCAGGGTCGGCGACGGGCGTCGCGTGCTCTCGCCGCTGAGGAAGCCCGTGTCCCTGAACACGCTCATACCAAAGTCCGCGACTTTGAGCGCTCCCTCCCTCGTAACGAGAATGTTGCTCGGCTTAAAGTCCAGGTGCAAGATCCCGTTTGAGTGAATGTGGTCAAGCGCGGACGTGAGCTCAGCCATGACCTTCCAGACACGGCCCTCGTCGAGGCCGCGCTGGTCACCGAGCGAAAGCAGGTAACGAGACAGATCGCCGCACTCGCCAAGCTCGGTGCGGATGTGGAGTCGGCCGCCCTGCTCCCACGAGTCAACAAACCGCAGAATGTTGGGGTGCGGCTGTTCCGACAGACGTGTCAGGATCGCGACCTCTTCCAACTGGCGGGAGCGGTTCTTGACGCCGGTGTACGGGCGGCCCGTCTTAACGGCCCACATCTTGCCGTCGCCCTTATGTTTGACCTTCCATACGCTGCTAAACTCGCCGGCCCCAAGTGCCTGAACAAGAGTAAAGTCCCGCTCGAGTCTGCCCGCCCCAGCTGCACGAGCGTCCTCCGGGATGTACCCCTCGGCGGCGGCTGAGACGGACGCCGGCGTTGTCGGCATGAACGGCGGCTGAGTCCTGAACGAGGTGGACGGAATCGGGTTGGATAAACGGGCGGCCAAGCCTCGAGATAAGGCACGGACGCGTCCTCCTGGGCCCGTCGACGGAGTGCAGGCTGGTGATGTGGCGTCCATTGAGGCCATCGAGGCAACAGACGACCGGCGAGAGAAAGGGTAGTGTGTGGCTGAAACCGGCGATGGCGTCGAGATACCGAACATGGGTTGCTGCTGCACTGAGATTTCGTCAGGGACATTGTTGTTTACCTTTTTTCAACGATTGGGTACTCACGGGCCAGTGGCAGAGGCTTTGTGGGTGTGGCCGGACTGAACTCAGTGTCACTTGCGATACTACCCGCAGACGTAAACATGGCGCTGCTTTTTCGGCGCAGGCCCTTCGACCCGCCAATACTAGAGGCGGTCGAAGACATGCGCGCATGTCCATGCGAGCGGCGGAACGGCGACGACGCAATGTCACTGGCCAAGGACCCGTTCCTAGAGTGTGTCCGAGTGCTATTGAGAGACATCCTGAAGGGGCCTGATCGCAAGGGCTTGATGGGAGACAGCTGGTCTCCTTCCGAGTCGTCCGTTTCAGTGTCACTACCACTAGTAGGAGCAGAGGCAGCAGCCTGAGTCTTCGGTTTGTCATCAAAGGAGAGGGGCTGGGGTGCCTTGAGCTTGGCTGCGAATCGGGGGATGTTCAGGCGGGCGCCGCGCTTCTTGACGAGACCAGTCGAGGAGAAAGCCGCAGGCGACGGCTTCTCATCCCCAAACAGCTCGGACACGGGCGTGCCAAGTTGAGGAACGGGCGGGGCCTTGGGCGTCTTGTTTGCAGGCTCCGTAAAGCCGCGGCGCAGCGTCGGCCTCGTTGGGAGGGAGCGTGCTCCGCGGTTCGACTTTGAGCGGGTCACACCCACCGGCGAATGATTGCGGGGTGTCAGATGTAACTGCAGTCCTTCCGGCCTGCGCGACAGCAGAGGTGCCGACGGGGACAGAGGGAGAGCATGCACTGCCGCGGCGTTGTGCCGTAAGGGCGAGTGGTCCGACTCGGCAATGTCATCAGACATGGGGATTACCGGAGTACGCGGTCCGTCGGGGCGAGGCGTCAACTCGAACCCGCGACTGTTGCACTGGGAGAGGAAGAGCTCGTGAGGAGAGGAGGCAAAGCGGTCGTTGGGTGTCCGCTTCCTGGCAGACTGGGGTCTGCGGCTGAAGTAGTCCTCTACGGGCGACTGCAGGCCACCAGCAATAGACCTTCCTTCAACCGCGGATGTGCTGGCTGAGAGGAATGTGGTCTGGACGGGTGACGAGTCGGGGCTGCTGGAAAAGGTATTGTTCGTGGTGCAGGACATGACTAGCGGAGAGGCGGGTCCTGGCTTGAGGCGCGTCGCACTCTTCTTCCCCTTCAGGCTTCTTCCCACAAACAACTTAGTGCGTGCAGCGGGCGGTACGTCCTCGTCGCCAGAGTCGTCGTTCCAGAGACTAACGACCGAAGGACGAGCACCGCTTCCGATGCCGTTCTCTGGGGAGAACATGGACGACGACGAGGCGCTGGTGCAGCTGCCACTGCCGTCATCCGCCGAATGGTAGTGGTATGGTTTGGACAGGCAAGGGCTCAGACCGCCGATCATGTCCATGGGGGAAGACGATTTGGCATCCCACCCGTCGGCAAAGAGATTGGCATCGTTGTCCTTCCCGTGATTCCAAGTCGGGGAAGCAATGCTGAATTCGAAGGGAAGGGGCTTGCGTGCATTGAAAGGACTTCCGAGCAGGGAGTTGATTGCAGGCATAGGGGAGGTTGACGAGGAGTGCGTCATCTCGTGCAAGGCAGCAGGCGTGCGCAGCTTGAGTCTGGATGATTGCAGAGGGGAGCCGGCTTCAGTCACGGGGGTCGCCATGTTCAGGCCGGCGCTCGACGTCGAGCGAAACGAGGCGTCGGGGGACAGGTCGGGGGCAAGGGGCGGGGTCGCCGTCTGCGAGAGGGTCACGGACGAGAACGTCTGGGAGAGCTAAACAAGACGTCAGCCAATTCACACTCAGGTCACACATGAGGCAACAACCATCAATAAACATGTCTTCCTTGAATTGAACCGCTTCGGTCATGTAGACTTTTGCAAGCTTACGACACCCCATGCAAAACAATTTCACTAGAGTAACTCACCAAGGGAACCGTCATGTCGCGCCGCCTGGAGGAGGACTGCGACCTCCGCAGATCATCGCCTGTGCGTCTACGGGCGGGCACAGTCGACGCCGATGAGTACGACGCCGATCCACCAAAGACCGATGTGCAGGGGATGGGCGAGAGACGCGACACGCCCTTGCGCGTGCTTGTCGGGGTCACGCGGCGGTGCATGGGCTGCGAGCACGGCGATGCGCGGGCGCGCTTCGGGGATGGCGGTAACAAGGACTGGACGGTGCGATCGTGGGGCTCGAACAGGAGGGGCGACGGGCGCCGGGAGGGCGTGGTTGACGGGGTGTCGATGGGTAGGGACTGCATGGTGGATGAGAGATGGTTGTGCAAGTGAGGATGATTGGGGAATGCTTGTTCGAATGTGTGTGCGATGCGATGCTAGTAGGGAATACAAGTGTCCGGAAAGCGATGAGGGTGTTGATACGGGTCGTCGTTGTTCAATGCAAGGTGTGTGTGTGGAGCAGAAGTGGATGTTTTGTTGGTTGGCCGGACGCGTCCTTTATCGTGTATGTGTAGAGCAGTCGCGGGTGTGTGTGATGTGGTGAGCGGAGATTGTTTGTGTGTGTTGGGAGATGGGGGGGTTGCTGTGGATGCGGGGAGAGTGTCGATGCTCGACTACATGAAGGTGTTTTTGCGGTTAGATGGGCATGGGGGTCGTTGTAGTGTATATGATGGGGGATGGGAATGGGTGATGGATGAGGAGAAAGGCAAGTCGGGATGGAGGGGAGCTCGGTGGTGGGAAGGACGAGGAGGAGGAGGAGGAGGAGTGAGAGTGAGAGAGAGATGAGGTGAGATGGGCCATGGGCGGGGTAAGCCATTCGAGATGAGTCAAGTCTACGCTAGCTAGCCCTACTCGCTCGCTCGCTCGTCGGTCACAGGCCTGAGCCGAGCGCACAGGGGGCCCGTAGCCCGTAGACAGCCAGGCTCCTGAGGTTTGCGCGTTGGCAGCCGTCGTCGCCTGAGCTAAGCCATCCGTGCCTGGTGGTAGAACCTGCCGTTCCTGACTCTTACCACCATGGCACCTGAAAAAGAAATCAGTCACTCGCCCATGCACTTCCCCATTACAGTAGGTCAACTAATCAAATCAGTAACGGCTGTGCCCATCGCCCAGCCAGTCCGATAGGACTCAGGTAGAAAGAAATCTTAGGGACACACCACCACCAAGCCCCCCACAGCATCAGGTCCTGTCAGGACCCTCTCATCAGGACTCCCATCAGGACTCTCTTCTAGCAGCCTTTGTTGTTCTTGATGGCCCCGCCCTGGGTCGTGCCGTCATCCCCGGCATGCATGCCATATGCGCCATGCGACCTTGGCCCATATCGTGTCCGTCCTGGGCAATCTCTTAAACCAGCGCAAACTTTATTCGCTGCTGCCCAAAACGCGTTACCTCCCATCTTGTGACTCCGCCTGGCATCCATTGCAGTGCAAGGGTTCATCCTCCCCACACGCGCGCGCGCACGGCACGCGTTCGTCCGGTTGACGTGTCGCACACAAACATCATCATCACGTGATGCTATATTAATCATGCCTCCCCTTTACGGAAGGAACAGAACAACGAAAACAAAACATACGCGACATGGCAAGGCACGGGTGTCAGATGCCACGCGAATCAAGAGAATCATGTTCACACGTGACCTTGCGTCATGCCATTTGACCCCGCTTCACTGGGACCCGGTCGGTGAAGGGGAGAAAACAATCAAATCTCGCAGAGCTGTGAGAGCCGCTTGAGCACCAGGACAACAACAACCCCTCTCTAGCACTAGCGCTTGCTCGTCAAGAACGTACTCAAGCAAGTTCCCCTGCACCTAGTCCTTGTGAACGCTCGCCGAAAGAGCAGCTGCCAAAAACCCTCGACCCGAGGAAGAGCAACTGAGCTCTCCATCGCAAAACAGACGAACGTTCCATCCCCTTCGTCACACATCAACAACATGGCGCGATCCAGTGAGCAAAGCCCTCTTATTGTCCACTGACAGCAGCATCCAAGCCCGCGTCTAAGACCAGCTCGACGAAGAGCAAGACGTCCAAGCCGGCGTCCAAGCCCAAGAGCGGCACCAAGTCGAAGACGACGTCCAAGGCGAGCTCCAAGGCCGAGAAGGAGGACAAGCCGGCGGCCAAGTCCAAGACCACTTCCAAGGCCAGCAGCAAGGCTTCCTCCAAAACGGCGGAGAAGCCTGCGGCCAAGGCTAAGCCCGCGTCCAAGGAGAAGCCCGCGGCCAAGCCGGCCAGCAAGCCCAAGTCGGCTGAGAACAAGGAGGAGCCCAAGCCCAAGGCTACGACGAATGGCACGAAGCGCGCCCGCGCCGAAGAGCCCAAGGAGCCTCCCAAGAAGAAGGAGGTCAAGCGCCGCCGCACCGGTCCCCAGATCAACCCCCTCCCCGAGGCTCCGCCTGCCCGCGGCCTCGCGCTCTTCGTGTGGGGCACGGGCGACATGGGCCAGTTCGGTACCGGCCCCGACGACCTGGACGAGAAGCCGCGTCCCCAGATCCACAAGTGGTGAGTGTGCGGGCAGAGAGCGCAGCGAGCGCGAGCTCCCTATTTCATACCGGCCACCGCTAACATCCAGGATTGAGGAGCACCGTGAGGACGGCGAGCTCGGCGCGGGCACGGGCGGTATCGAGTCGATCGCCGCGGGCGGTATGCACACGCTTGCAGTCGACGAGGCGGGCCACACACGCTCGTGGGGCATCAATGACAACGCCGCGCTCGGCCGCAACACGGCCAACCAGCCCGACCCCGAGAACCCGGGCTCGACGCTTCCTGCTGAGGACTTCGAGACGTGGCCCTTCGTCGTCAAGGCGCTCGAGGACGAGGGTTTCCGTGCCGTCAAGGTCGCTGCGGGTGACTCTGTCTCTGTCGCTCTGTCGGCTGAGGGCGGTCTCCGCGCGTGGGGCTCGTTCCGCTCCAACGAGGGTATCCTCGGCTTTGACGGTGTCCCGGGCCACCCCAAGTTCCAGTTCACTCCCATGGAGCTCCCGGCGCTTGCGCGCGTGGAGATTGTCGACGTCGCTTGTGGTGCTGACCACGTCCTCGCTCTCACGTCCGACGGCTACGTCTACGTCTGGGGCAACGGGCAGCAGAACCAGCTCGGCCGACGAATCCTTGCCCGCCGCGCCGCGGCCGGTCTGGAGCCCGAGCGCCTCGGCCTGCGCAACGTCGTGCACGTGGCCGCGGGCATGTTCCACTCCTTTGCAGTGGACAAGAACGGCGACGTCTGGGCCTGGGGTCTGAACACGTACGGCCAGACGGGCCTCGACAGCTCTGAGGAGATGATCATCCGGCCGCAGAAGGTGACCGCTCTTTCCCCCAAGGAGCACGGCGGCGCGCGTGTCGTCCAGATCGAGGGCGGAGACGCGCACTCGCTCTTCCTCTTTGACAATGGCGAGGTGTGGGGCGTCGGCCGCCAGGACGGCAATGAGCTCGGCCTGGCTCAGGACCATCCCGCCCAGGAGGGACTGAAGGAGCGCAGGAAGGAGATTCAGGAGGAGCGCGAGGCAAAGGTCAAGGAGGCGGAGGAGGCGCTCGAGAAGGCGTCCGAGGACGACAAGGAGGACAAGCAGATGAAGCTGCTCGAGGCGCAGGCCGCGCTGCGTGTGCCCATGGGAGAGTATGTCCCGGAGCCCGTCCGAGTAAGTACGAGCCGAACGCCGAGCGCAGCGAGGCGAGGCGAGTGGTCGGCACTGCCGTCTGCCGCCACTCCCACTCTAGCTTTCTTTCACTTCAGACCGAGCTGACAGACAGATCGCGTTCCCGCCCATCCCCGAAGCCTACGAGATTGTCCCCGACATGCCTCCCTGGTCTGAGCCGGCGACGAACCCTATCGCCCGTATTTCTGCCGGAACGCGACACAACCTCGCGGTCTCGAAGAGCGGACACGTCTACGCCTGGGGCCTGGGCAACCAGGGCCAGCTGGGCTTGGGTTCCGTCGAGGAGGCGAGTGTCCCGACGCTCGTGCGCTCCAAGCAGCTGCGCCCGTACGATGCGGTCGACTGCAGCGCTGGTGGCCAGCACTGTGTCCTCATTGCGAAGAAGAGGGACGAGGAGGAGTAGGGCGCTTCCCGGATCCCTCTGGTCGTCGGCGAGGCTGAGGCTGAGGCCGGGGCTGAGGCTGAGGGGTCCGGGGAACAAAGTAGTGGGGGTAAGGAGAATGAGCCAGAGACACCCACACGGATCTTCAAGCCGAGGAAGACACTGCACCGCACGCCGCCGAGCCATGCGCCGTACTCTGCCTCTTCAGAAGAACACTCGCGCGACTCCTTCCCCTTCCTCCCTCTGACGCGGACGCCGTAGGCCATCCCTCCATCTTCCTCCCCTTCTTCCATTCTCCCATCCTCTCTTCCACTCTTCCTCTCAGCCTTGAAGCTCTCCAAACGTGAAGCCTGAGGCTGGGGCGCATCGTTTCTTGTCCATATCCACCCCTTCCCTTCCCTTTCACACGCTTTCGAATAGAACCCCCCCAAGACATCAACTGTGGATCGTGTCCCCCCGTCTCGAGCATTTGATTTCCCCTTATTGGTAGAAAAAACGTCTTTGTCTTAATGCAGCATTTGGATCGCCAGTTGCGTTGCTCTCTCTTCCGGTGTGGTCGGAGGGGGTCGAGGGAAGACGAGCTGAGCGACGCCGCCGACCATGACTCGCTTTCCGCTCTCCGCTCGCCGACTGCCAGTGCTCTGACTACCCACCCAATGGCCACTCGCTCACTCTGCTCTCGCTCACTCTGCTCTCGCTCCCGCTCACTGGCCAACTCGAGCCCAAATCGTCCCTTTGCATATATGATATATCTAAGTCTACTCGCTACTCGCCGGGCACATTGATGCCGGCAATCTTCTTCGAATTATCCCTAATCCACTCCCAAACCTCGGGCTTGTAGCTCAGCACCTCCTCAAAGGTCTGGATCTCGACGCCCTGTCCGTCTCCATACGAGTTGGACGCGTTGGGCGCGCCATCAGGCCCCTTGAGGTCGATTGCGAAACACTCCCCCGTGAACTGGTACAGTGTGCGTACGAGCCGCTCGTCGTTGATCTGGTTCAGGCGCGGGCGCTTGACGTGGCTGAGCAGTTTGTCAGGTTGCAGCCCGTAGCGCGCCTTGAGCAGGATGGTGTGCAGGAATCCGGGCTTGGGCTCAAAGTTTGCGTCGTGCTTTGCCGAGGGAGGCGTGAGGGCCCACTGCAGGAGGGAGTGGCCGCAGAAAAAGTCGGGATCAGACCGCGCGTCCATCCGCTGGTAGCCGCCTACACTCGAGAACATCCGCGAGGGCATCTGGTACGGCAGGCCGAGGGCGTAGAACGAGTAGCGCTGATGGTTAGCTGTATAGTCAGGGGGTGGACAGCTGGTGTCTGTAGTCGGGGAGACGCGCGGGCGCCGTAGAAGTCGCTCTCGAGCATCATGTGGTTGCTGAGATGGAGCACGGCGAGGTTCAGCCCATTGTTCGCGCTCTTGTCAAAGAGGACCTGTCCGCTCTCGGCGGGCCAGTGCTCATCGGAACAGTCCCGTCCAAGCACTCTCCAGATGGCGTTCTCGGGATGGTCCTTGTTCAGATCGGGCCAGAACACGCTCCCTCCTTGCTTGAACTCGACACTCTCAAAGAGCTCGGCCGGGTCAGAGAGCGGAATGTTGTCGCTGTCCATGTACACGAACTGGGTGAAGCGCGTGTCGACGAACGCGGCGTTCTTGATCTGCCACGCCTTGCCGTCCGTCTTCTTCGCAGAGGACTGCACGAGCGTGACACCGTAGTCGTCGATGAACTCCTTTCGCAGCTTTTCGTCGCTGAACTCGCCCTCGTAGTGGTAGATCTCCACGGGCAGGGTCGACTTGAGCACGTTGCGCAGCACATCCAGCGACCACCGCAGGCGCTCAATGTCCTTCTGTTTTCCTGTCAGCGGGGCTCTTAAGGGTTAAGGTGTAGCGCTAGCGGCTGTGGCCGCAGGCCGGCGATCGCCTGATCAGCCACAGTCCACCAGCCTCGCTGCGATCGGCTTGAGGCAACTCACCCAGTGTCCACCACCAGTGTAGATAATACCTCGACGGAGGTGCGCCGGCGTGTCCTTCTCCATGCTCCGGTCCCAGATGAGGGGCACCTTCTTCTTATCCAGCTCCTTGAAGTACTCAATAATCTTGCTGCGCGCGAGCTTGACGGCGTTCTTGTCGAGCTTCTTCCATCGCTCAATGCGTGCGCCCCCATCCGCCTCGTGGAAGAAGTAGGTGTCGCGGCTGAACGTGTAGTGCGGACACTGGTAGGCGTTGACAATCTCAGACTCGCCGTGGTCGAGCGCGGGACGCGAGAGGAAGTGCTCCAACCTCGCCTCGAGCGTCAGCGGCACGACACGCGGGTCCAGCCCTCCGGTGGGCTGGGCGATCTGCTGAGGTCCGGTCTTCTGGATCGTAGCGGCGACGTAGGAACGCAGGTGGTCGCGCCTGTCCTCTCCGATGAAGGCTGGAGAGAGGAGGAGGACGACGACGGCGAAGAGCAGGGCAGCCTGGACTGGTCGCATGCGGAAGCGGAGGCCGCCGCGGACGCCCGAGGAGGAGGGGTCGTGACTGCCCCCCGCTGCTGGGGGGTAGGCTGTCGCCGCGGTCATTGGTGGTGTGTGTGTGTGGTTGTTGATGAGTGATGGATGAGAGAAAATGTCAAGATTCGAGCGCAATGCAATCGGGGTGGACGCGTGGTGGTGGTGGAAGAAGCCTGGGTGGCCAGGGCCCAGGGTGCCGGTTCTCGCCCACGGGACGATCCCGTGCAGCCATGCATGAACCCGTGCCTGGACACCTGGAACCGTCAGATCTTTCTCACTCTTCTCAAACGCTCGCATCTTTTTTTTACAAGTGCGAGAAAGGAGGACACCTGAACCTTGCCTATGGATTTCATTCGACGGCTTATGAGTACGCATGTGTGTAGATTAGATGGCTATGCATGTCTCTACCAGCATCTCGCAGCCGGGAAGCAGAGGGGTAAAAGCGGGACATGGAGATAGTCTGGGACACATGAGAGACTGAAGCAGGGGACCCTTTGCACTTTGAAGCGGAGCCCTGAGACGCACAAGCCGATACCTGCACTCACAGAGACACACCACGTAACTCTCTCGACTCTCTTGTCAACTTTCAGATCAACTCTCTCATCTCTCAACCACTCAACACCACCACACGTAACACTCTCACCATGCCGGTCCCCTTCCTCGGCTTGGTGAGGCGTTATCGCTTCTTCCTCATCATCGCCGCCATCCCCTTACTCGTCTACCTCTTCACCGGCTCCGTCTACCACTCCCCCCTCGACGACTACCAACGCGCAGCAGCCGCTCAACAACAACGACCCCACCATGGATCGCACGTCCCTGGTCTTGGCACTTGGGACCCGGCAATGGACGAGGACCTGATCGAGGACGAGTTCATCAAGGCATACGGCAAGGGCTCAAGCAGCGGGGGCAGCAAGTGGCTCCCGCCCATCTTTGGCCCGTCGCGGGGTAAGTCTGGCCGCCTCGTGCTCATCACCGGCGGCGCGGGCAGCCTCGGCCAGGTCGTCGCCGAGGAGCTCATCAATTCTGGGTACAAGGTGCACGCGATCGACATTGCGCCGCGACCGGCGACGCTCCACCACGACGTCGAATACTACCGGGGCAACATCCTGCCGTCGAGCAGCGTCCTGCCGGACTTGCTCGCCAAGCACGAGTACTCTGGTATTCTGCACTTTGCCGCCGTGTCGCTCGAGCAGTGGTGCGCGCCCAAGTATGACGCGTGTGCCGAGGTCAATGTAGACGGCACTCGCGCGGTCATGACGCAGGTCGAGAAGCTTGTCGCCGACGCGAACAAGGCGGGCAAGAACGTGCTCGGCATGCGCAAGGGGAAGAGCGCACCCTGGGTGCTCCTCGGTTCAAGCATGGACGTGTTCGGCAAGGAGTCCGGCCCGCCCATCACCGAGACAACATTCATCCAGCCCGTCACTGCACTCGGTCGCACGAAGAAGGCGGCCGAGGATGCTGTGCAGAACTCGTTTGACCGCGCGGCCAAGGGCGCGACTGAGGCTGCAGTGAAAGAGGCGCACTACGAGTATACTGAGAACGCCGTCAAGAAGGACGCTTCCCAGTTCCACGGCGCTATCGTCCGCTTCTCCGAGGTGTACGGGTACTCGCGCAACGTATCTATCCCCTCTGCGTGGATCCCGCGCCTGCTGTCGCAGGCGTTTGCGTCCCTGCCGATCCAGTACGACAGCGACCAGCCGCCCCTGGACCTGCTGCACGTCGACGACGCGGTCGCGGGCGTGATCAAGGTCGTCGACCACCTCGACCAGGCCGCGCGCTCCCGCCAGCTTCCCTCGCTCGAAACGTACAACCTGGTAGCCGGCGGCAAGCGCTGGCTGCAGGAGGAGATTGTCCGTCTCGTGCGTGTCGAGACGGGCACCAAGTCGCCGATCCGCGACGTCGGGCGTGCGAACAAGCGCTGGAACGGCGTGCCCGAGTATTCGAACGCGCATGCGAAGGAGGAGCTGAAGTGGGAGCCTAGCGTTGCGCCGCCGCAGGGACTGGCGACCGTGTTCCGCCGCGCGGCGGCTGCATCGCGCGATTACACCTTTGAGTTCATCTCCAAGCACTGCGCGCACAGCACGCTCCCCGGTCTCGACGCCATGACGCACGTCACGGAAGAGGATCGACGCAACCACGACCTCTGGAAACTGCAGAACTGCACGGCCAACGTCGGCTTCAACAACAAGGGCCTCATTCACCACCTCAAGTGCGAGGACGGAAAGCACTGCATCGCCAACGCAACAAAGGTCGACGGGTACAACTGGAACGCGACGGTGTGGATTCTCGAGGTGCCCCCCACGGCGCCGAAGAAGGGCAATGGGCGCACGACAGCAATGTTCCGCGAGGAGCAGGGGATGGGATACCTCGGCATCCCTCGCGACAATGTGCACAGCGACAAACCCGTCGAGTTTGAGCTGTACAACCCGAAGAAGCCCGAGGAGGCGGCGCGGTTCATGGGCGAGTTTGAGCTCGAAGTGGCCCCCGACAGCTCGGAGATCAAGGTCTTCCTGGCAGGCAAGGAGCGGCAACTCGACGCGCTCGTTGGCGCAGAGGGACAGACGTACTTCCAGCTGTCGTCGCCCAAGTCTGACCCGACCTACGACGTGCGCCTGAACATTCTCTGCTGCCCGCGTGAGGGCGACTGGCCCCTCTTCCTCGACGATGCCGAGTCTGCCGATATCCGTTTCGGCACCGAGGGCGACATTGCGTTCAACAGCTCGCGCCGCGCACACCTCTGCTGGCGCACCGAGGAGTCTTACAATCACTACAAGCAGCTGACTGCCGAACTGGAGCAGACCGAGGAGCGCACAGCCAAGGGCGAGAGCAGCGGCACGACGCCTGGCCGACTGAGCTCGAAGCCCGACGAGTGGGTCCTGAAAGACCTGCCACCTTGCTGGAACGACTGCGGTAGTCCTACAGTCTGCATGCAGACGGGCCACTGCCGGTGCGTGCAGGCCGACGGCTGCCCGCGCCGCCGCGAAAACCCGCTCCTCACGCTGAGCCGGCCCGCGCGCAAGAGCTCCGTGACAGACTCGTCGTCTCCGTTGGGCAAGTTTAAGGCACACGACCCAATCCTGGAGGAGATGGTGGCCAAGGTCGACTGGCGCGATGTCCTCCTCCCGGAAGCGCGCGCGTACATTGCCACCCTCAAAGATGAGCGCGAGTTCATCAAGGTGCACGTCGTATCAGGCTATCCGCGCGAGGACGAGATCGAGGCCGCCGAGTGCCACAAGCTTCAGCCGACACACTGCTTCTCAGCCGATTCGATGATGTACCGCGCAATGCGACACATCAGCGTGCCGGCCGAGGAAGCCGACCTGATCGTGCTGCCAGTGTATCAGCACTGCGAGGGCGCCGACTTTATCCTGCACGATGTGTGGCACCATGCCCAGGCCAGTATTCCCGGCATCAACACGGGCGAGAAGGCCGTGTCTCTTGTCATGACGCACGACTGGGGCATCTGTCTCGCGTTCACGTGGGAGATCTGGAGTGCGCGCCAGGACCATCGCCTGTATCCCGACCCGCTGCTCAAGAACACGCTCGTGTTCAGTGTCATGGGCGACTGGTTCAGTCCCTGCTACAGGCCGGCACAGGACGTCGTCGTGCCTCCGCGATCATGCACATCCCCGCGCCTGCTCGCCTCCTTCCCGACCGTCAGCCACATCAAGCCCGTCTCCGAGCGTCCCCGTCTCATATCGTGGGCCGGAACGTACTGGGGCAGCGGGAAGAGCGAGCGTCTCCGCCTCGCGTGTCCGCGCGGCGGTGCGGGGATGCGTGAGCTCCTGCCCGGCGCCGGCCCCCAGAACCACATCGACAAGTACGACGACTATCTCGAGGAGCTGAACACGGCGCGGTTCTGCCCGCAACCGCGTGGAATCGCGGGCTGGTCGCCGCGTGTCAACGACGCCATCTTTGCCGGCTGCATCCCCGTCCTCACCAGCGAGGATACGCACTACCCCTTTGCAGGGCTCATTGACTGGTCCCAAATCTCCGTCCGTGTCCACCCCACCGAGCTCGACCACGTCGAGGAACTCCTCGCCTCCATCCCCCTCGCGCGCCTGGAGCAGATCCAGGCCAACATTGTCGCGATCCGCGATGCGTTCATGTATCCGGCCGACGGCAAGGCGGAGGAGGAGCTGCAGAAGCGCGGACCCATGTTCTACGCGCTGCACGAGGCGGGCATGCGCCTGCGCACGTCGTACCCCACCCGTCCCCTGACAGCGGAGGAAGAAGCGCGGGAAAAGGCCGAGGAGGAAAAACGCAAAAAGGAAGAAGAAGAAAAGATGAAAAAGGAAGAAGAGGAACAGGCGCGGAAGAAGCAGGACGAGGAGAAGAAGAAGATCGAAGCGCAGCAGCGCCTCAAAGCTGAGGAGGAGGAGCAGAAACGCGTCAAGGAGGAGAAGGAACGAGAACGACAACGCAAGGAGGAAGAGGCCAAGGAGGCCGAGAGGAAGGCTAAAGAAGAGCATAACAAGGCTCAGGACGCTAAGGCTGAGGAGGAGAGGAAGAAGGCGGAGGAGGCTAAGGCTGCCGAGGTGTAGAGGATACTCTTGATTGTCATACTTAGATTCATTAGCATGAGATACATGGATACTTGTTAGACTAGTCTTGCTCGCTGTGTCTTGTTACTTTTGGTCGTGGGATCTGGGAGCGGGCGTGCACAAGCCTCGTCACTGCACTCTCCACTGGCCCCAATTGAACTCGGCCTCCGCAACTCTACACAGTACACAGTGCATGACGTGATGACGTTTTGGGCTATGGTACAGCATGGCTATAGATGAAAATGTACAGGGACGAGCGGCTTGCGCGGTCCCATAAGAAGTGCAAGGTCGTTCGCGAACGGGGTCGCTTAGAAGGCAAAGAACTCGGCCTCAAACTCGAGCCCGCCCACGCCACTCTTCTTCCACCCGGGCACGGCGCGGCACGCGTCGCGCGTGTCGTTGACGAGATGCTCGGGCCCACACGTCGTGACGAGCATGCCGCTCGCCCTTGTCTCGCGCCCCGCCGTCTCGTCCACGATCGTCGTGATGACGCCCCCAATGTCGGGCCGGCCGCGGTACGTCGAGACCGTGCTCATCGGGCTCGCGGCGTCCGTGACGCGGGCGTGGAGACGGGCGACGGAGGCGTTGGACGGGTTGCGCTCGAGCCAGTCAGCCTTGGTGCGTTCCGCCAGCGACTGCTTGCGGCCCAATCCGGCTGCGGTGGCCAGCTCGGCCCAGTCCTCTGACGTGCCTGTCGTGCTGCGCGACATGACCCAGTGTCCCTCGGAGGACGTGTCGGAGCCGCTGTCACTGAGCACCTCGATGTCCTTCTCCTTCTCCTTAACGCACGAGTCGGCACTCTCAGAGTCCGAGTCGGGAGGAGGCGGCAGCTCCTTGCCCGCCTTGCGCAGCTTGGCCTTGTACCCGCTCGGCACGAGGGTGAGCGGCGAGCTCTTGGGAAGACGGGTCACGAAGACGTGCACGCGGAGCGCGGTCGGGATGGCGAGGTCGGCACCCTGTCGGCGTCCCTCGAGCGCGCGGGCTTCCCAGCGGCGAGCCTGGGCCACGAGCGAGAGCAGAGTGGGCATGATGGCCTTGGCCTGCGCCTCGGTGCGAACGACCCAGACGAGGTCGACCGTGCGCGCCTGCACGGCGCCGGACGGCGAGCGACTGACGAGGTCCTGCGCGAGGCCGAGGGCGTGGCTGATCCCACTTCCGCCGGCAACGACGAGGACAGACGAGAAAGCGTTCGGCAGCGTGTTGCCCAGTCCGCCGTAGGGCCCCTCGACCGTGACACGGGCACGGCGCTTGAACACGCCGACCTCGGGGTCGAGCTCGCCCTCGGTCGCGGCGTAGTGGTACAGGGACGTCGTCCAGTCGCCAGCGGCCTTGGCGAGCAGCACGAGGCCGCCGCAGTCGGGCGCACTCGCGATCGTGAACGGGTGAGCCTCGGCGATCTTGGCGGGGCCAAGGGACATGACGCGCAACCGAACGTGCTGGCCAGGACGCCAGCCGGTCGTGAGTCCGGGAATGGTGACGACAGTGGTAGTGCAGCCGGGCAGCGCGACGAGCTCAGCCTCAGCGACGCGAGTCTTGAACAGCTGGATCAACATGCTGGCGACGTAGATTGCGCCGCCGGCGACGCACCACGGCATCGTGTACTTGACATGCGCGCCGAGGCCGGCCAGGAACGCGACGATGCCGATAAAGTGGCAGATGTGGAAGAAGTTGTACGCCCACCGGCGCACGATTGGGAGCGACGTCAGGAAGATGAGCAGCAGAGCGCCGAACGCGACGTAGCCCGTCACGCCGACCTGGCTTGCGCTCGCCTCGGCGAAGTGGCCGCCCTGCAACCACGTGTTCATGAAGAAGGCCGAGTGGATGACGCCGCAGAGGAAAACGACGCGGCCGGACACCTTGTGGATGATGCGCAGGTGGTCATAGCTCTTGCCGAGCAACAGGCCGACGAGGTTGCCGCGCACGCCGAGCGCAATCACGACGGGCGTCTGCGCCATGGCGATAGCACCAGTGCGCTTGTAGTCGGATCCAATGCCGGTGACGGGGTTGACTTTGCGAACATCGGAGCGCCAGCAGACGGCCCACACATTGATGCCGATGTAGATGCCAATGATGAAGAGCTGGGTCACATTTGCACGCGTGTTCAGCGGGAACGGCCAGCGGCTAAACGGCGCCCAGCCGAGGAGGCGGTCGACGTTGCTACGCTGCGAGAGGGGCTGGACGTGGCCGGGAGGGAGAAGCGACGAGCGGGGCATGCGCGAGTCGCCAATGTGGCCCTGGTAAGTCGAGAAGCGGTGTCCATATCCCTTGGGTGCGAGCTCGGGCTCGCCAATAGTCGAGACGTCCTTGCCCTTGCGCAGCAGCCAGCCCTTACCAAGATCGCCGCCGGCGACGATCTTCTTCTGCTGCTCGACGGGTCCCAGCTGACGCTCCATGTTAAAGGCGTAGCTGGTCTGGTAGTGGGGCTTCTGGACATAGTCCGACTTCTTCTTGCGGCCGACGGACGCCATGAGGCGCGTCCAGAACCGCGGCTGAACGAAGAGAATGAGGATCGCCATGAACACGGCAAGCACCCATGTCTCGTAGTAGGTCATTTGGCCTGCGATCGTCAGTCACAGTCACATGCCACGCAGCCACTGCGACAGTGCACGCCATTGTGAACGCCCTTGCGGTCGCAGCCGCAGCACCCATTGTCCGTCACATTTCACACTCACCATTGAAGATGCCCTGCACCATGCGACCCTTGTCGATGACGCTCATGCTAGGCGCCGCCGCCGGGGCAGCACCTGCAGTCGAGCTGGCGACGGCGAGGCTGGCAGTCTGGCTGCCAGGCATGATGTGGGTAACGGAAGCGTCGAGGACGCCGCCGGTGTGCAGAGTAGCGATGGGCGTGAGCGCGGTGCTAACCAGGCTCGCGCCGGGAGCCATGATGAGAGATCCCTCTGCCATGTTGAGTTTGTGAGTGGCGTCCAGCGCCTAGGAGGGTGACGAAGTGTCGAGAAGTGACGGTGTCGACTCGAGAACGACTTGTGGTTGATGTAAAGACTGAAAGAAGCAGAGAGCGTGGCTTAAGAGGGAGCGAGAGAGGGGCTGTTACAGACTGCGGCGAACAAAGGAGAGACGGGGTCGACAAGGAAAGACGGGGAAGAATGATGGGGAGAAACGAAGCCTGTTCGTGTCGTTGGTGTTTTGTTAAGAGTACAAAGAGCTCGTGGTCTCTGGCAGGCCAGGCCGGATCTGCAGGTTTGTCTCTCCAGGAGATGCAGATGGTCTTCGGACGGGCCCAGGAGATGTACGAGCGTGCGTCAGTCTGTCAGTCGGTCGTCGTTGAGGAAAGAGAACAGGAGGAAGGAAAGAGTTGGGCGCGCGATGGATGATGAGCCAGGGGGTGTGCCAGGGGGACAAGGGACACAAGGGAGGCAAGGGGGGGTTCAGGGAATGACGAGAGCTAATCGATCGCACCCTGCGTGCGCACAGTTGGGAATGACTCCCACCGTAGCGTACTCGTGACCACCTTTGCAGCAGTAGTAGTCTCCTTCTGTGCATGCAAGCATCTACAGTAATTGCCTCATGCAGTCGTGTGCAGAGGCCGAGATCTTCGAGTGAAAGTGCAAGCTCGTTCCCGTTTGCGCGGCTCCTTTTCCTCCGGTGAAGACTAACTCAAACGTGAAAAATGAACAGTGAACCCGGGCCCGTTGGCGAGCTTCCAGAACTCGACTCTCTGAGCCATTGTGCATGAGCAGCGTTGGGTGACCACTCCGTGCCGTAACCTGGCCATAACCTACGCACAACCTCTGTGTAGCTCTGCGCATAACTTGAGCCGTAGAGTGGAGCTCTCGGACGTCTGGACGTGCGTCTGTTACGTCTGTTGCACGTCGCACGAGCGTGGGTTCAGGGGCTGCCAAACCTTAGCAAAACTCTGTCGGAATATCTGAACCCTACTTTCGTCGAGTTCGCCTTTGGGCTTTAGCAAGCCTGGTGTATCATCTCGCTACAGATGACAGAATCCCCTTGCACACCTGGAGCACGCCTCAAGCACGTCTCAATGACAGCCTTGCAATGAGTTTCTGCATAGTGTGGTTCGAATTATTGATTCCAGCAACGCCACTACTCTCCCTTGGCGCTGCACATCGACCCGAACGGGCCAGGAATAGCCCCAATTCCGTGACGCGTCCTCAACCGAGCTGTCGCACACTGGCCAGAGGGTACGAACGCGGGAAGGGTGTAAGGCACGACCAGGCCAATTGGCGTCAACGCGTTTGGGTGGTGTACCAGATTTCTGGTCCCACCCACCATTCGTACGCAATTGTCCAGCGACATTGCTACTACAGGATCGAGACGCGGTCATCGGACGGGAGCCCGCTCGACCTCGACTCCTGGCAAGCATGTGACGGGAGGGGGGAGCGCTAGGACGGTCTGGACGTCGGGTGTGCACGTACATAGAACAGATGAAGAGAAATTTGGCGCTGCGCAATCGAAAGTGGACAGACCTTACCGTGCACCGTAGATTCGAACTGACAGAACACAAGTCAAAGTGTTCGGTACGAGGGTGGCGTCGTTTGGAATGTCGGATGCCCACAGACACACCCGGCATGCACTCTCAGCTACGTCCATCGAGTCCAATGGCGAAGGGGAGTGGCGACAGGTCGCACGACACAGATGACATCAGCCGGACGGCCTTGAACGCCATGACCGCACCGCCTGGACCCGAAACAACATTGTCGAGCCGAGAACCTGAAGAGACCTGAAGTGCATTCGTTGCGTCTCGTGTATCATGCTGCTGTGTGCATATGGACATGCGAGTCTAGGCTCTCGGAGTGATACATGCCTCGAGACGTTGGTCTTGCTCTTCGATCGAGATTGAGATCTCGATCGAGACAACGTCTTTCAACCTCGCGTCTCAGGTTGCGGCGTGTGGCAGGTCTCAATCTCACAATGACTTGTGTCGAAGTTGTTTCGCTTCTCTCCGTCTTGTTGCATGTTGCATGGTGCTGTGTGGCGCTGATCGAGGCTTTCAGCAACTTGCATCGAAACGAGCATGGTGCCGCCGACCTCTGGAGTCCAGACGAGGGGTGGAGTACCCCGGCATCTCAGCAGATCGAGGCCCCACGACCTCCCAACATTCCACCTCGCTTCTCAATCTCATACCTCACACCTCGCGTCTAACGATGCTGTGTGCAGGCGGTCCAGACCTCAACGCAACGCGCACACATCGTACAGTCTTCGTTCGTGAGTCGCACTGTGCTGTGTGGCGACTGGTCGTAACTCTAGACAGGTAAGTCGAGGCATTGCTCTCTCCGTTTCCAACGAAATGTCCGCCACATCGTTTTTGTGAGAGCCCGGCATGCTTGCGCTCCTCGTCAAGCTCGAGACCTACAGTATATGAAGGCACGCGCGTTGGAGTCGGCATTACCGCCAGCAGGTGAGCTTCATCGTGCAGGCGGTGGAGGTGAGCGTGATTGACCTCAACTTGCACAAAGTTAAAGGACGACAAGACTCGAGCCCCTTCGCGCCACCCGCTCGACACCCAGCTCTGAAAGTCTCCGAGTGACTGATCGATCGACGTCACGCGGGCCCAAGTTGGTTACGCCGTCATAGTGCTGTCGAGAGACTGGACTGTCTATGCCTCCTCCCTTCATTGTCCGACTATGGTTCCGGATGAAACGAGGACTGTCTGGCCAGCGCCGTCGTACCAATGGCACTTGGCCTGCGAGTGGCACGAGCTGGCTCCACGACTGTGCATTGTAAACTCTGGAACCGCCGAACCTTCAACCTTCACAACATTACGACAACCTCGTGCACGCGATGTTGTCTTGGCATTCCTCACTGGAGAGGGGAAGGCAAGCGCTTGCTCCCCGGGCATCTCTCCCGGAAGCGCTCTCCACTGCGTTGCATCAAGTCATGGTAGACAGGTCCGGCCAGGCTCACATCAGGTGAGTCCCGGCATATATCGCATCCCTCTGCATGCCTCCGCACAACTGGCGGGGTCGAGCATCAGTGGTCTGTGGCGAAACGAGGTCATCTCGAGACTTGAAACGACGAGTGCCCAGAATAGCTCACACACTTGCGGCCGCACTGAGGGTCTGGACCGCCAACCTTCATTCACTTAACTCCGCTGCTCTCACTTGCAGACGCGGACTCGAACGCAGCTTGCAGGGAGCTATCTTCGTAATGCCAAGACCAGGTGCCCCCATACTGTACACGTCGCTGATCTGGTGGCTTACCAATGGAAGCGACAGGCTGTGGCCTGAAACAGCGTTGAGTTGCTCACAAGTCTGCTCAAGCTTGCGGGGGTGGGAGCCTTACGAGCCATCACCTCGGTATGCCCCTGCTCTCTGCAGCCTGAACAACTCTGCCTCGACCCCGTCCTGGGGTCATCTCTACAGATGCAGACCTGGACAGCGTCGACAACAGTATGGATCCAGCATACCCCACTCAGGCTCCCAGACGTCTTGAAACAGAGCTACAAGATAAACTCGGCAAGACTAATCGAGCTTAAGAGTGTGGAACCGCCGAACCTTCCTTGCACCGATGAAAGACTGCGCAAGCCGGGGGCCGACGGACTGCGAGAGTGACTCGGGACGTCTCCGTTGATCCGGGGCGGGGATATCGGGTCCGCGGATGCTTGGGAGAGGTGATCTCACACACCAAAGTGCTCCGTCGGAAATCGCTTCGCGCCGTTAAGTGGCACACCAATGAGACAGATCTTGATGGCGAGGCGTTCATCGGGTCTGGAATGTTAGTGCACTCATCATGCTGGCGTTGGAAGTGAACGGGTGAACCAATGGCTGCATGCATCTACGCTGCGCGGTTATGGCCTATCAAACTACGGTCCACGAGTAGAGGTGCTGCATGCCGTAGCTCTTGCTACGCATCGCGTCGAACTCGGCCCACGTCATGCCATCGGCAATGACATTGTTCACCTTGTCAATGACGCTGAGCGTGACCTCTCCCTCCGCCACGGCCTGGGCGGAGATGACCTGCCCATCGTCCTGGGGGCGGATGATCTTCCCATTGACCCTCAGACAGATCATGGACGGCTTGAATTCGGGCCGAGACGTCCAGTGCGGACACATCCACTTGCACCAGAAGTCGTACCTCTGCCCCCTCTGGAGGGTGCACCACGGCCCGACCGCGTCCTCCCCGAGCGCGAGCCCCATCTGGTCCGCTGTGCCGTAGCGCTGCGGCCCGCCCTCTCCCTCTTGCAGAAACTCGTCCCAGCTCCTTGACGGCCCGTACCAATCTCCAGCATCGGAGGGGAAGTGGCGTGCGCCAAACTGCTTGTTCCCCATCGTGAACATGGAGGGGTTGAACTGCTGCACCCACGCGCCATTGTCGATGTGGCCTGCACCCCAGCAGCTGTCGACCAGCGTCCACCCGCCCTCGAGCCGGACGGCGTTCCAGGCATGATTGGAGTCGAAGCTCGCCATGGCATTCTCGGGACTGAAGCCGTACCCTTTCCCGAACCCGCTGATGCGGCGGCACTCGAGCCCGGCAGCTCGGCAGATGGACATGAACACATCCGCGAACCCCTCGCACACGGCCAGGCCGCGGTCGATTGTCTGCTCCGCGTTCAGGCCGCGCGGGATCGTTCCGGCGAGGAAGTTGGGCACGTCGTACTGCATGTTGTGGTGCAGCCACGTGAAGATCGCGCGCGCCTTGTCGGTCAAGCTGGGGAAGGGCGAGCACAGCACGTCGGCGAGGTAGGGGATGCGGTTGGATGCGGGCAGGCTGGCGGTAGGATACGACGCGGCGACCTCGTCGGGCGCAGAGTAGTCGCGGCAGATGAGACAGGTGTCGGCGCCGGGCACCGTCTTCGGCGCATGCGCAGAATACGCATACCCGTTCGCCGCGGAGGGCTTGGGTCTCGAAGCGCAGGGCACGGGCGGCGGCCGGCTCGCCGTCGGCACCGGTGGTGGGCCGGAGGAACCCGGCTTTCCAGAAGCGATGGGCGGCGGGCCATCAGAACTAGCTTTGCGCACGATCGGCGGCGGCGGCTTCTCGAGCCCACCGGGCGGGAGCGGCACCATGAACCTCTTCTTGGGCTTCTCCTCCTCCTCGCCAGTCTCCTCGGGCTTCTTGCTCGGCGTAGGTCGCAGAGCAGTGGTAATAGGCGGCCGCGCAGATGTAGGCAGGGGAGGAGGCTTCTTCTTCGGCTCACTTCCTGCCGATGTCGCGGAGTGTCCCGTCGTCGAGGGCGAGATGGCAGGTGCAGCTGGCGGAAGCCGACGGTTCGCAGGAGTGGGACTAGTGACGCTCGCCTGGCTCGCCTGCCGGCGCGGCAATGGTGGTGCGTCCTTGCGCGGAGGCAGCGAGGGCGCAGGCTGCGCTCCACTGCTGCGACGTTGCGGGAGCGTAGGCCGGACCGTAGGTGCCGGCGTCTCCTCGTCAGTCGCCGCTATGGACGGCGAGCGTCGCGGCGGCGGGGGCGGCATTGATCGCGACGATGGCTTCGAGGTAGGGGCCGCGACCTCCACGTCGTTCGCTTCCTCGTCCGAGTCTGCTTGACCTGGCGAAGGCCAAGCTCTACGACCCGCCGGCTGCGCAGGTTCATCCTCCTCTTCATCGTGGGTGGGCTTTGGCGGCCAGCCCGGACGTCCAGGCGGCTTAGGAAGCGCTTTCCTCGACACGGGAACCGCCTCCTCGGGCTGCTTCTGAGCATCCTCAATTTCGTCATCAGAGTTCGCCTGAGGCGGAGGGGGCCACGCCCGGCGAGCGTTGGGCTCTGGAGCTTCCTCCTGCCCCTCCTCAACAGGTTTGGGCGGCCATGCGGGACGGCCAGTTGGTTTTGGGGGAGCCGAACGCCGAACACTAGGCCGCGGGGCGACCTCTGGCTCCTGAGTCTCTTCTGGCTTCGCTTCCTTTTGTAGGCCGTAATCCGAATCAACAGCGGGTGATTTTGGCGGCCATCCTGGTCGGCTGGGCGGTTTTGGGGGCGGCTGACGTGCTGCCGGTGCATGTGCCTCCCCAACCGCCTCAGGTGCCTCCTGGGGAGCCTCCTGCGCCGCCTCCTCATCCGAGTCAGGCTGAGGCGGCGGCGGCCACGCCTTCCGTGTCGGTTTTGGAGGCGCCGCGGGACGTTTCGGCGGCGCGGCCGGTTTCGACGGTACGACAGGCTGCTCAATGACCTGTTCGGGCTCTCTGCCTGGTTCCTCGTTAGAATCCTCGTGTGCAGGCGGCGGCCACACCCGTCGTCCTCCAGCCGGCTTTGCAGACGGTTTCAGCGGCGCAGCGGGTGCGGTTCGAGACGTCGGTTTCGGTAGTGCTGCTTTCTCTGCTTCCTCGTGCTTCGGCGGCCGCCTCCGCTTCGGCGTAAGCGGGCGGCGGCCAGACCCTCGTTCCGCCCGTCACCTTCCTCTCCGGCCGGGGCGGAGCGGGCGGCCTCGAAGGCGCCGAGGGCGCCGACGGCGCTTCCCCCTCATCGTCAGAAGGCTGCTGAGCAGGCGGCCACGCTCGCCGACCGCCGACCGGCGGCATCGCTCNNNNCGCTCGCCGACCGCCGACGGGCGGCATCGCTCTCGGCTTCGGCGGGGCGGCGGGGCGGGCAGCAGCTGTTGGCGGAGTCGCAGACTCCTCGTTGCCATTCTCGTGCTTTTCTCCCTCTATCTCGTCATCCGAAGTCTCCTGAGCAGGCGGCGGCGGCGGCCACGCCCTCCGCCCTCCAACGACGGGCTTAGTGGTCGGCTTCGGGGGCGCAGCGGGCGCGGGCTTTCTTGCCGTCTCCTCGGCCGATTCGTGTTCGGCCGCTCCGTTCGTCTCGCCGTCTGAGTCGTGAGCAGGCGGCGGCCAGGCTCTGACTCCCGCTGTCGGTTTCGGTTTCGCAGCAACAGGCGGCGCGGGCTTGACGCCAAAACCAGGCTTCGGTTTCGGCTTCGGCGGCGCAGCCTTCTGGCCGGGGGCGATTGGCGGTCCGCCGTCTTTCAGGTGTAGAGCGGCGATGCGGTCCTTCAGCGACGTGAACTGGGGCTGTTCTTCGTCACTCATCTTGGCCAACTACTATACCTCAGTTGGTTTGGTGCGTGTTGTGCGGTCGAAGAGTCAGAGTGTCGAGAGGGTCGTTGACGAGGTCGGGTCGGTATTCAGCTGGCGGGCAGCCGTCGATCTTTCGAAAATGGGGTGAAGATGAGAACGAAACGCTCTGTCTGATCGTCGTCGAGGCCGTGCTCTTATGTCTTTATGCTGTGTGTCGTGTGCTGTGATGAGAGCAACGTCGAGAACGGGGCGATGCGATCAACAAGGTCCCCGGCCAAGGCACTGGGCTCTGACGCACTTCCCGCCCCCCAGGTCCTCCACATCTGGGTCCCCGCACCGCATCTGATGTCGGCATCGGGCTCGCATCGACTGCCTCTTGCGTCGAGGCTATGCATGCTCTGTTCGCACTGCGTCCAGATCATCACCGTGACCTCTGGACAGGCGGAGCACCAATGCATAGGAGAAGGGGAGGGAGCCATGAGGGGAGCGTCGTTACACGATCTACCCCATATGTCTCCCACGCCTGCAGAGAGCACCGAGTGCCATGGCAGATAAGGCTCGGCGAGCCTCGTTTACCTCGGCGCTCTTGTCGGATGATGCCCAATGGTGCTCAGAGGGCTCAATGCCGAGACATAGCCGCGCCGCACACACGACTTGGCTGGCGGAAAGAAAAGCAAACACGTTTCCTGGCCAGACTCTTGGGTCTTGGCTGCGGACCAGGAGCAGGGCCCTCGTCACCCATCCCTCGGTCGAGGTTGTGATTGCTGCGCTGGAGTGAGCTGCGCCGGAACCATCTGAACGTGTATCCCACTGATCTGCGACCCACACTTATCTCATCTCCTTTCGCACTTTTGCTGATATCCTCTCCCTCATCTTATCTGCACATCTGACCTTCTCGCCTCTCCGCTGTTGGTCTGTTCTCTTACGACAGATTGCCCTCACCGGCCTCGTCTGCTGCCCGTCCTCCCTTGCTCAAGAGTATGTCGTCATGCACCTGTTCTCTCGGTTGCTCAGCCAGGCCACGGGCTTTACCGCTCCACGACTCAGCCCCAGCTCGCTCACAAACCACGGATCATAAGAGAACTACAAAACGAATACAAGTTATCCCCTAGCGGCGCGGGCGATGAGCTGGCCATAGGCCGCGACGATACGGTTGACACCGGCGAGGACGCCGCTGGCGCCGGCGCCGGGCGTCTCAATGTCGAGGGGCGCGTCTCCGGGCTGCTCGCCGAGGCCGAGTCCGAGGGCGGCGCCGGTAGCGCTCGCGTTCGTGCTGGCCGTGAGCGACGCGGTCAGGTTGGCGGTCGTACTCGTGAGCGAGGTGAGGTTGGCCGAGGTCGAGGACGAGAGGAGCGTCGAGTTGAACGCCGAGCTTGAGGGAACGGCAGACGACCAGCTGCTGCTGGCAGACGAGGAGGAGGCGCTGCTGCTCGTCTCGGACCAGGTGGACGAGGTCGTGGACGAGGACGAGGGCGAAGGCGAGGGAGACGGCGAAGGCGAGGGCTCAGGAGAAGGCGAAGGCGACTCGGAGCTGGTGGACGGCTCGTGCCACTCGGAAGTCGAGGTCGAGGTGGGCTGCTCGCTTGAGGTCGAGGGCTCGTGCCACTCAGAGGTGGACGACGACTTGGGCTTGTCGCCGCCGTCGCCGCCCTCGTGGCCGTCCTGCCACCACCAGGTCGCGTCGAGGACACCGACGTTCCAGTCGGCGAAGACCTTGAAGAGACCACGCGAGAGGTCAATGTCGCCGTCGGTCGTACAGTTGGCCTCGGGCGGGAGAGGGCACTCGTCAACGACCATGACGTCCTTGACAGTGATACCGTTGGCCTGCACGGTGATGTACTTCCAGCACTGGTCCGACGGGTAGCCGTTGCCGTACTGGGCAGTGTCTGGTGGTTAGTCGTGCTATTAATGGAACAGGATCCGCCGGGCGGACGCCAGGGACCGCGAAAGCGAAGAACTGCAAAACACAGCAGCCCGGTGATACTCACTCATGGCGACAACGTGCTCAGAGTTCTTGTGCCAGTCACCGCACGCGCAGATGCGCTCCTCGACATCGTACCAGGTACCGCGTCCGGAGAAGGAACGCTTCTGGAGCTTGGGCTCGGAACGGAGGTCGAGCTCAGGCTCAGAGTCACGCATGCGGCGGGCTGCGGCGGCGTGCTTCTGGGGGTGGCCGGATCCGTGGGCGGCGACAGCGGTTGCCGCAGTGAGGGCGAGAAGAGATGAGACGAGCATGTTGAGTTTTCGTTTTCAAGCGACGAGAGGGAAGGTGCGTTCTGTCGACTGAGAGGAATGTCGTGAGGGCAGTCGTACAGGTGAGCAGGAGCCAGTCCTAAAGTGTAACGAGGGTCGACAAGGAGGGTGGGTGACCGGAGTCGGAGGTCGGTCGTGAGCGGACAGTAGAGACGGTGAGGATGCGAGAAATGAGAAGGATGGGGATGGAGAGGAAGAAGAAAGAGAAGAACTAAGGCCCAAACGTCTAGTACCGGGGATGCATGGTGGTCGCGGGGTGTTGCAGGACTGCAACCCTTGAGCCTCAGAGCCCCCTCTCACAGCCTGACGGGCTGACGGCGGTGTCTCGAGGAAGCGGCGAGGAGTGGAGTTGCCCCTGGTGGTGAATCCCTAGTGCAGGAACTGTCCCAGTTCTCCAGGATCATTAAGCATCAAGCCGTCAGCCTCTGCCCAGCGAGTGTAGCGCGCGAGGCTATGAAGGCCGTAAGCCAGCGCGAGCCCCGAGCCGGCTGGTTTGCAGCTGGATTCCGGTCAATCTCATTCAAGCCCTGCATGTCCTACGGGCTATGAAGAGCTAGCGCGGTGAGCAGGTTATAGCGTCGATGTTTCTGTCAGTCGGTACCCCCCTTTCGCTCCTCTCCCTTGGTGCTTCCTCGCAACGTCTCGCACCACAAGAGCTCGATGGTCGTGCAGCGCGACTCGAGTTCCGGGACGTCTGCAGGGTCGCCTCATCGCCTGTCCCTGAGACTCCTCTGCCTCTCTGCGCTGTCGAGCTGAAGGAACCCGGGCCGTGAGGCTCTAGCTCAGGGCTGTGTTTCGCGTTCTGACAGACCTTGGAATGGCTTCTTGCCGCATTGGGCGGGGGGACCCTGGTTTGCTCGCCGTGTTTGGGCATGGAACGGTGACCCCCCAGCGGACACGCCGGCACGAGCACCGGGTGCGCCGGGTGCAACTGGACGGGGGCGATGGCGCTGTTTGGGGTGTTTGCCTGGATGCTTTCCCTGGCTATTCCTGGGCAGTGTTTATTCTCTCCCTCTCGGCGCCTTCCTCGCCTTGGCTGAGGTCACGCTACAGACAGGAAATGCAGGAAACATGCAGCGCCCAATGCAGATGATCGTGGATTCAATTGGAGGACCCAACACTCAACGCGCTCGGCGGATCCGGCGAAGGTTATTTTTGCCCTCTCAGCTCCCTCGGCGCAGAACCCAAGCCTTAGAGCTGATCTTTAGTCCCATGACGCGCCCGTGCAGAGCAGCCAGAGCGTGTCGTGCCGAAGCCGGCCACCTTCCGAGCATCCGACACACCCGTCCTGCCTTCCGTCGTAGCCTAGCTAGCAGTAACACCTTGCTCCGCGTGCTCCACCGAGGTCCTCATAGAGGCATGCATGCATTTGCTCTAATTTTGGCATTGATTCTTGATCGGGGGTGCTGAAAAAGTTGCATCCATGGCGACAAGGTTGCGAGCGTAAGTGCCAAGGAAGCTTGGGTGGATACGGGGGGTCGTTAAGGTTCGGCGCGTACAGCGAGAGGTACAGAGAGCGGGCTCCTTCTCCGTCGCCGCACGGGCGTCCTATCGCAGCACTTGGCGAGCACTGCCTTGGCTCTTCTAACCCTTAGGACTCCCAGCAGGTGACCTGCGGTGGTAACGCTGCGTACAAACGGTGGGCGGACAGTCGAGCTGGGATGCCTCGGGAGAAGCCGAGAACATGCACAGCATATAGCGTGCACGACGCGCTCGACCCCTTCCTTGCACTCCGTACTCCTCCGTTCCTCCAAGACCAACTTTTCAGAGCCAACAAGACGAAACGGGCACTTCCAGGCACACACCACTGCTCCACGGCCTTGTTGTGAGGTCTCGCGCGAGAGGTGAGGGGTATGTCACCCGGGACGCAGAGATCGTCAGCGCAACAGCCCGGTGCAATCAAGCCCCTGTCGGCCCCCTACCGTTTTCATCCTCAATCCATTTTTACGCGTTTCGGACGGGCCGGTTCCCACTCTTCTCTCTCCAGGTTCCAAGCGAGGAATGCAGTTCTCGCGTGTCCGATGCCGAAAGCTTTCCACGCGAGATACAGGCCTCTTAGGACCGGAAGTGGAAGAAGGATGTCTTTGGGAAGAGTGCCGTGCCTTCTACCATAAGAAAAAAAAAGCTGAGGACGATCGTACAAGTGTCATAGACATTAGGAGCCCGAATTGGAAGCTATATGTGTGCAGATCTAGGTCTCACACCTCGTTCTTACGGTCATGTGAACGTCCAAATGTTGGAGGCGCGGGTCCAAGACTGGGGTGCTAACTGCCAGATGGTCGAATGTAGGAAATCGCTGAGACACGAGCGATTCCGGGGTACAGCACCACATGTGGCTAACGTCCAGCTCCCAAGCGATGCTGTCAGTGATAAGACCAGGTTCGCGACCAACGGCTGGCAGTTGAACAACGATCCCGCCATCGGTCGCCTCAGTAGAGGATCCCGCCTTGTTGTCAGTTGCTGCAATCCTCAGATGTTCGATTGCTGCCCTATCTCAAGCGCGGCCTGCTACTGACGGCCCATAGTACTGGCGTCCACCTAAAAAGGTGCTTTGCCATCTCGCACTTGGCGGAAGTGGCTGTTCAGATCTATTGTAGCTAATGGCTGCCGATGTCTGGAATCACCCATGGACCGCGAGAATTCGTCACTAGGATATGCAGACACCTCATTGCCATTCCTCGTCCACGCTCATACGGAGCTGATAATTCAGCGCAGGTCGACCTCAAGCTGATACAGCAGAGGGGAAGGCCTCGCTCGGCTGTTCTCGCTCCCGTAGCTTGGCTCCACTTCACTGCCTTCAAGCTGTGCGGCGTATTGTCATAACGCTGCACAAGCTCACCTCGGTTCGTTCATGCCTGCATGCTGTCGTAAAGTACGTGTGGGCCATCAGTCACCCGCTTCTATCAACCGCTACCAACTCTCACGCACTCCACGCTGCCGCGACCGGCCGCCCCTCCTTCTTATTCCGCGCGACGGCCTTCTCGACCGCGTCCGTCATCCTCTTATCTCCGAGCTCCTTGACGAACTTGACCGCATCGTTCTGCACCTCCTCTGGAATCTTGTACACGTCGTCCGGGGGCGCGATGAGCCTCGCGACAGAGTCGACACCCGTGGCGCCGGTGTTGCCCAGCTTTCGAGCGAAGGCGCGCTCAAGCTGCACCCTGACGCCCTCTGGCTCTCCGTCGTCACCCGTCCTGTTGCCTCCATCACACGTTAGGCCGTGCAGGAACGCCTTCATCGAGTTCTTCAGGAGGACGGGGACCTGCCGTCCGTCGTCGATGCCGAGGATGAGGCAGACCCAGATACCGTCGTCGGAGCCGAGGATGCGCCATGCGTTCTTCGCCTCGGGCCAGGCGGGGAGCGCATTGATGGCTGTAGCGAGCAGGTCAACGACCTGCGCCTTCAGCGTACCGTTGCGCGTGCGCGCAAGGAGCATCATGAGCTCGATCAGCGCCTGCTCGTTCGTCAGCAGCTCGGCGGAGAGCTCCGGGTCCGTCACGAGGTGCGAGACGGTCAGCACCGCGTTGCGCTGCAGCTGCTCGACCTGGTCCTTCGACTGCGCCCAGGGCTTCATGGCAACAACGCCGTCGAGGACAGGCTTGCCGAGTTTCGGGATGTTCTCCTTCGGGATCGAGAGGTTGCGCAGGAGACCGAGGAGCGCGTGCTGGTTCTGCACCGACTGCTCTGGCGTCATGAGCTTCAGCAGGCGAGGGAGCAGGTCGCGCTGCTGCAGAACCTTGATCGCCGCGTCGCCGTCGTGGATCGTATTCGCCAGTGCTGACAGTCCCTGGTGCGTCATGGACGGGTCGTCGAGCCACGCCTCAGTCCTCTCCTTGAGCCACGCTGGAACAGAAGCGTCCGGCACGTGCCCGATCGTCAGGAGCAGCGTCTGGCCAACATTCGTCTGTGCCATAGCCACGACCTTGTCGACACCCTCCTTCGTGCTCGGGTCCCACTCCTCTTGCGGGATCCACGCCGGCGGTCCAGGCTTCTCGAGGAACTCGACCATGGCCTTGAGGTCGGTATCGGACCCCGCGAGCCCGGTCCAGTCCACCTTGCCGTGCACCGTGAAGTTGTACAGCACGCGCGAGACCGAGTGCAGAATCGTGATCTCGGGAAGCAGGTTCTGCAGGCGCTGCTCCTTCGTGAGCTCCTTCAGATTACCCGGCGCGGGATAGTCGGAGGTCGTCGTCCAGAACTTGAGCTCGGGAAGCATCTCCTCGATCATACCCGGGCTCAGGCTGAAGTCGGGGTGCTTTGACAGAGCGCAGAGGATCTCCCACAGGCATCCCACAATCGTACCGCGCACCCTAGCGTAGTCGGCATCGGGCATCCAGTCGCCTGGCGTGTATGCCGTAGAGGCGAGCTTGAGGAGGTCCTTGTAGTTCTCCTCCGTTGCCAGCGAGACTATAATGGCATCAGCGTCCTTGCTCGTCATGAGCGTGCCAAGACCGCTGATCAGGGGCGAGTACATCCCCACGACCTCCTTCTTCCAGTTCTCCTCAGGCAGGTGCTTAGCGTTGGTGATGATGCCGAGCGCGATCTTGGGCCAGTGTGCATCGTTCAGCTTCGTGACGTTCGAGGGATTGTCGAGGGACAAGCGCGAGGCGACAAGCGCGTTCATGCGGATCATGGGGAAGAAGGCGTCGAGCGTGCTCTCATCGGCGTCTTGCGGGTGAGGGCGAGCACGGAGGAGGCGGGCGAGGATCGCCGGGAGCGGCGTCGCGCCGAGCCGGGTGACGAGTTGTGCTGCAAGTAAGCTGCTATCACAACGTTACGTTTTACTCAGCTCGAGGATAGGGAGGCTGAGGCTGCATGGAGGAAGAGGAAATGGGTGGGTAGTGAACACTCACGCTGCTCCTTGAGCCTCGCATCAATCTTGGACAGGAGGTCCGTCGCCTCCTTGAGGCCGGCCTCATTGTTGTGGCCGTCCTGGAGACGCGGCGCGAGGTCGCTCAAGTCCTGGACGAGGGCGATGTCCATGACTGACAAAGTTGGTAAAGTTTGTTGTTGTTGTGAATAATCGATCGAGTCTGTGCAGATGACGTTGCGCGCGAGGTCGTCAGTGGTCAGGTCCTGCCAGACCCAGGGGCCAGGGGTCAGCGCGCGATCCGCATCTGCCCCCGCGTCAGTGGACCGTTATCCGGACATCCCACGGAAGCGGTATCGTGCACGGGGCCTGCGGATCCGGATCTTATCTTGGTGCCCCAGTTCTTTGACTGCGCCTATATGGTCGTTTGATCAGATGATGGAAACAAGCTTCTGCGCATTCACTTGGCCACCGCATCGCGCCGCACCGCATCGCGCAGAACCGACGATCACTGGCTCGGTACCTCAATAAGCAGATCCCCGCTTCCCACGCTCTAAAGCGGACTTCGTAGCCTCGGCGTCGGCGTACAGTTTGCCATCTTGTCTAAGCAAAGGTCACAATAAACACAATAGACCGTATTGCTATTCTATGGCCAGTGTCCATTAGCTTTTCGAAAGGAAGACACTAATGAATGATTGATGAACGGCAGGTGCCACGTGGCAACGCCACCTCAAGGTATTATGAATTTTCGATATCCACATACCAAATGAATTATTATTATATATTTAATTATTAAACCTGATTTCCGTTTCCCATTAGAAATGCATCTGGTTTTGATTAGTAAACGATGTAGCGAGTTGTGAAAAATGCTAATGCGACGGCGTGACAGAACAATATACATTTCAAAGACATTTTACAGGCTGTCTTCGTTCCATTTTGATTTATCGGGGCATTCTTCAGACTTCACTCAGAAATGAACCAAGGGAATCACTAGGCAATGGATAGGGGGGCTAGATGCAATGCGAATGAGGGGGGAGGGGTGCCACAGGTGCCACAGGCAGCCTAGTGGCGGCGGTCGATGGTGATCTCCAGTCCAAGCGGCTTACGCAGGAATCCCTCCGCAACCTCCAGCTTGTCCTGGAGAAGCGTAGGCTTGTAACGGTACATCCAGGTCGCAGCAATAAGCTTCATTTCCATCTCTGCGACGTTCCTTCCGACGCAAGAACGAGGTCCGTGAGAGAAGGGAATGAAGGCGTCCTTCTGACGCTGAGTGACGTTGAACCAACGCTCAGGCTTGAACTCAAGCGCGTCGGGGCCCCAGATCTCCTTAGAGTGGTGAATAGTGAACGTAGGGACCGAAAGAATCGTGCCAGGAGGGAAGTAGCGGCCGCAGATGGTGACACCGGGTGAGTCGGAGGGAATCTCACGAGGGAGGCCCATACCCGAGGTAGACTGGTGACGGAGCGTCTCGTTGAAGACAGCCTCGAGGTAAGGCAGTCCCTTGATCATGTCGTAGGTGGGGACGTCGGTTCCGGGAGGAATGGCCTCGTCGAGCTCGGCCTGGAGCTTCTCCAGAACACCGGGGGTCTTGGTGACCCAGTAGAGGAGGGCGCACGACGAGTTCGAAGTAGTGTCAGATCCGGCAATCAGCTGAGTGAGAGCCTCGGCAGTGAGCTCCTCGCGGCCAATAGGCTTGCCCTTGTCGTCACGGCCCTCCTGGAGACGGGCGAGGAGGTCGGTACGGGCGTCGGCGGGCGGGTTCTCGAGCCGGCCACGGACCTGAGCAATGGCAATCTTGGCAAGGTTGGCAACGGCCTCAACACCTTTTGAGAAGAAGGGGTCGGGGATGTACTTGGCGTAGGGGATGAGCTTGGGGACGATACCGAGAGTGGCCGAGATCTCGCCACGGCGGTTCAGGATCTCGATGGCGGGGGCGTACTCGGCTGGGGCGTCGGGGGTGGAGCGAAGCTCGGCGACGTCAGCGCCAGCCGCCAGCATGCCGAAGGGGCTTCCGAAGGCGAGGTCGCCAATCATGTCAAAGGCGAGGTAGTTGAACCAATCAAGGCAGTCGAAACGCGCCTTTCCACCGTTCGAGCCCTCCTTCTTCGCGTTGTCGACGAGCTTGTCCCACTGCTTCACGAACAGGTTCAGGTTGTCGTGCATGTACGGCTCGAACTCGCGGACAGACTTGACCGAGAAGGTGTGCGAGACGACCTTGCGCTTGCGCGTGTGCTCGGCGCGGTCGCGGGTGTTGAAGAGACCACGACGGATCGAGACAAAGGCATCGTAGAAGCTCGACTTGAGGAAACCGTTGCCGTGGCCGTAGATGGCCTTGATGGCCGAGTCGTCGGCGATCGAGACGTGGTTGGGCTGGAGGCGGACAAACTTGCCCAGCTTCTGGTGGAGCTTGTCAACGGTGACGGAGCGGTTGCCGCGCTTAACGACACGGAAGAGCCACCAGTCTGAGAACTGGGCCGGGAAGGGCGCGGGAATGTCGCGCAGAGCGGCGTACGTGACAAAGTACGGGTAGAGGTAGTAGGCGGAGAACGCGACGAGGGCGGCGGCGAGCCAGAAGCCGGCGGGCAGCGACTTGAGCTGGTCGAGCCGTGTGCTGAGGTCCTGGTGCACAGAGGTGGTCATTGTGGCGAGGTCCTGTGGATGGGGGAAGAAGACTGGTAACTGTGGTCCTTTTAACCAGTGCGAACACAGTTGTGCGAACTGGAGTCACCTGCGTAGAGAATGCGCGGGCAGAAGGGCAGGACATGGATCATAACCAATCGGCCCCGGTGTGATGCAGGCACAGAGATTCGGATGCTCGGATCTTGGGCTGCGAATGAGCTTGCGGGGGTCTCGTACCCGGACCCCGTGGGGTCTCACCTCATCTCAGGTTACGTGACCTGGTCATTACGCGAGAGAAACTACCAATTAGCCCAGAGGCATTACCTCATTAACCATCTCGCCACGCTTGGCCCCGGACTTCGGACGCCTCTCTTCCACTCTCCCGTCTGTCACCCCACTTTGCATGTCACCGCCAAGCTTCAGCCCACCTCCACTACCACGGTTGCATCGGTTACCACCCCCCCTGGGCGGCGCTTGGTGCGCTCTTTCGCGCGGACGGACGCGGACGAGCGCGGATCGTCACCCCCCTCACTCTTATATACCTGTCGTCCATGTGCTCGATCACAGGGGTGCCCCCATTGCTGGCTTCTGGCTGATTTCCATGCGGACGTCTGCTCGCCGTATTCTGGCCAGATCGCCGAAGCGACACGGAACATTTCGAAGCATGCCTCTGGGCGTCAGTGTTCGCCAGCTAACGCGAGAAGAAGCTTGCTGCCCTCGTCCTGCGCTCGCCTTCTGCGCTCTACACTGATTAACGCGGCAGGTCGACGCTGCTTCCTGCATCTTAACATAGCCAGTTTCCTACGTGACTACGGCTGTCACGATGCGGCTGGTGGTGGTGAGCGAGTTCAGTAGTCCGTGACCTCCCCTCGTTCTTGCAGGCTCTTCAGCGTGCAGCGCACAGCATAGACCATCCAGCTCAGGCATCAACCAGGCCCAGGTGTGCCCAGGTGAAGACCGAGCCTGTGTCAGGTAGGATACCGCTGTTTGCGGCTCCGGACCCCTCGGCCCCGGACATCCCTGACAATCTGGGGAGAGACACCCTCCCGACGCGTCAATTGGTGCTGCTCTGTATTGCTCCAGTTTCTGCCCGTCATACGCGAGACAGAACGCGCGGGGCACACAAGCCACGCACCCCTGTGGTACCCTTGTGACTGCCGGCCCCAGACGCCGATTGTTCCATTGCCGCAAAGACGAGAATGCGAGGTACAAGGGTAGGCGGGGCAGGCGGAGCTGCCTCCACCACCTCTCGGCTGCTTGGGTTCGCACGTCGGAGCCTCCGTCCCCCTGCCCTCCTGGGATCCAGAGATAGCACTTCGATCACGTATCTCGGGCTATGAAGGTGAGTGTGCTCAGCGTATCCCCGAAATGGAAGCTGTGATCGTCCGAACAGAACCACGGACCCGTGGATCGTCGCTGATCTTTGCTCCAACTTTGGATTCTGGCATGTTGCGACTCTTCAGGGTTCACCACGTGCTGAGATCGGCTTCGGAGCTGAGGGTGCCGATGCTCACGTGAACAGTCTGCTCAACGAGTTCATGGTCGAGCAGCGGGTCTAGTTGGACTTACATAAGGTGCGGACTGACTGTGCGCCGTGGACATCGTGGCTCGGCCTGGTCCCAGTTGAGCTATCCTGTCGTGAGTCCAACGGGCCCAGAACAACGCGACGCCGCTGCTGGCCGCACAGTGCCCTCCTTCGCCAGGCGACTTGGTCGGTACCTCATCAATGCTGCCCGTACACAAAAAGTACAATACATGCCTAGAGAACGAGATACCCAAAATAAAGCAGTCTGATAGGAAGAAGATGAGCTATGAATCGCGCCAATGGCGCGTGGTGGTTACAGATGTGGTGTGGCAACAAGGGTGGTAGTCGTTGATATGTTCAGTCGGATATTTTGCGGCTTCGCCATGCCTCATTCCCGTTCGCTCTCTTCTTCGTCTCTCCATTGGCGTTCGTGGTAGCTGCGATCTTTCCCAGCAGCGCGTCGAGCCGATACGGCTTGACAGCGACGTCGTCGAAATCCCTCATCTGCTCCTGGATCATCGCCTGGCGCGCGTTACCAGTAAGGGCGACGACTCTGCTCCTCTCCAGTCTTCCCGCTTGTTCTTCTGCCCTCAGTCGCTTTGTCGCCGTATACCCGTCCATGACGGGCATCTCAAGGTCCATCAGGACGCAGTCGAAGCGATCTCCGCCTGGCTTCTGCGTTTCTCTCAGCCTTTCCAGCGCCTCCAGGCCGTTCGTGACTGCCTCGGCACGCACGCCTGCCTGCTTCATCTGTCGTAAGACGACGGTGCGGTTGATGATGTTGTCCTCGACGACAAGGACGCGCGCGTGCAGCGCACCTGGAGGCGGCGGGGGAGGGGAAGGGGGATCAGGCGTTCCCGGCGGTGTGCGCGCCGCGACGTAGAACTGAAACTTCGAACCTTGCCCAGTTTCAGAGACGACGTCGATGTCACCGTCCATCCTGCGTGTTATCTTGCGGCACACAAAGAGACCGAGCCCGCTACCGCCGAAGACAGTGTGCGTCTTCGCGCTCGCTTGGCTGAAGCGCTGGAACAGGCTCTCCTTCTCGGCCGCTGTCATTCCGGGCCCCGTGTCGGCCACGCTGCCGTAGAGATACACCGTCGTGCCCGCCGGCAAGGGAGAGGTGATCGGCTTCGTGCAAGGATTCACGCAAGACCCAGCCCCTGGAGGGCTCAAGCCGACGTCGAAGTAGACGCTGACGCGCCGCTCCCCTGCTATCTGTCAGCTTGTTCGACCCACCGGCCCGCCAATACTCACGACTCGTGCTCGTAAACCTTATCGCGTTGCTCAGCAGATTCGTCACTACCTGCCCAAACCGCACGGGATCTAGTAGCAGCCGACCGCCAGCAGCCGAGAGATTCGGCGAGCAGCCCAAGTTCAGCTCAACGCGGGCCATAGCCGCTTCGTTGTGAAACACGCTGACGAGCTTGGAGACCTCGGCACGCACGTCGGTCGCGACGTCGAACATTGCCAGTTTGTCGAGACTCAGCTTGCCCAAAGACAGCACGTCGTTGCTAATACGTTCCTGCGTGAGGCCGCAGGCATGGATGTTGTCCAGAGCTTCCATGTCCTCGTCCATCGTTGCCAGCATTTCGGCGGTGGGCACGACTGTGGTGCCGGCGTCGAGTGCCACTTGGACGGTGCGACGGAACCTGCAGAGGTTTTCTCTTAAAATGGCTGCGAGTCCCATGATGCTGCTGATCGGGTTGCGGATCTCGTGCGACGTGATGTCAATAAGCTCCTCCTGCAGCCGCTTCGCTTCTTCGGCTTCCGCGCGGCGCGTCTCCGCCTCCACAACGCGCTGTTGTTGCAGCTCCTCGGACAACTTCCGGTCCGTGATATCCATGATGCAGCCGATGATGCCGGGCCTCACGCCGCTGATGGGCTTGAGGCGCATGCAGAGGCAGGATACCCATCGGCCAGTCTTCCACTGAAACTCGCCTTGGACCGTCTCCTGCTGCACGTCTGCGACGTACTTGCCCCAGAGCTTTCCAATATGCTCGCGGTGCTCGTCGGCGACATAATCGCCCCAGTTCGTGATTGGTGTCGCGGCAGGATAGCCCGTGATCTCGTACCACATCTGGTTCGCGTAGTTGATCACACCCTCATCGTTCGTCCGGAAGATGCCGACGGGCATGTTGTCCGTCAGGACTTGGAGCTCGGACGTGCGCTGGTGGTATGCCACCTCGAGCATCTGGCGCTTCTTGCCGAGTTGGAGCTGCATGTGCGCTCGAGCAATGAGCTCGCGAGCGTTAAACGGCTTTGAGATGTAGTCGTCTGCGCCGAACGCGCCGTCGGACAGTGCACTACCTTGGCTCGTGAGCAAAATCACGGGGACGAGCTTCTCCCTGTGGTCCTGGCCTGTCCGGAGCGCGTGAAGCAGCTGCACGCCGTCCATGCGTGGGAGCATCGTGTCTGCGATGATGAGGTCGGGCACGCGCTCGCGCACCTTCTCCAGCGCCTCGACGCCATCGCGTGCTTCGAGAGTGGTGCAGAACGGCTCGAAGATGTGCCGGATGTACTTGCGCGTGTCGAGCAGGTCGTCGACAATGAGCACTACGTCGTCAGGCTGGAAGAAGAGCTTGTCGGGGTTGATACCCGCCACGATGGGGAAGCCTTCGCTGCTCGGCTTGCTGGGGCGGGCGCCGCCGCTCGTGCTCCCGACCCAGCCCCAGTGGCTCACGCTGATGTCCTCCAGCACGCTGAGGTGGAATTCCTTGAGCGCTGTTCCGTCTGAGGGGCGCGCGACCATAACGCTCTCAGACGGCAGGTGCTGGAAGCCCAGTGGCAAGGTGACAGTGAAGCATGAGCCGTGACTACCATCGGGCGACTCCGCGGCCGTACGACTGTCAATGCTGATCGTGCCGCAGTGGAGTTGCACAAGCTTCTTGGCGTAGAGAAGCGCGGGTCCGGATCCTTCGTGCGCGTTGGACTTCTTGCCGATGTCGCCCCAGAAAGGCAGACCGAGGATCTCAATGTCCTTGCGTGGAATGCCAACGCCGGTATCCTCGACGGCGAGCAGAGCCCGACCACCCTCATACCGCAGGGAGATGCGCACCCATCCTTCGAGCGTGAAGCGGAGAGCGTTTCCGATCAGTGTAAACAGAATGCGCTCAAACCGGTCCCTGTCGACATACGTGACGCGGGGCGTCTGGTCGATGTCGCTTAGATCTAGCGTGATCTCGGCTTGAGCGGCTGCCTTTTGGAACATGCTTGCCACGTTCTTGACGAGCTCGCCCAGGTTGACCTGGTGGAAAGCAATCAGGCCACGCGTCTGCTTTGCTTCCAGGTTGCTCATGTCCATGAGCATGGAGACGAGGCGCGACAGTCGGCGCACGTTGCGCTTGCTAATCTCAAGGTTGTCGCGGAGACGGCCGCGCGGCATGCCAGGGTCGGCGAGCGCGTCGTCAATCGGGCCCGAGATGAGCGACAACGGGGTGAAGAGCTCGTGCGACACGCTCGAGAAGAAGAGATTCTTGGCGCGGTCGATTGCGGCCAGCTCCATTCGCCGGTTCGTCTCGGCCGAGTGCGCGAGTGAACTGGCGTAGTATGCGGAGATTTGCTGTCGGAAGTCTTCGATGAACTGCTCGTAGTCCTTGTCGTAGCGCAGATGAGTGCTGAGCCCGATCACCATGAGACCCTTGCTCATGCGCTCTGGCGCGTCCCGCTTCAGCGGAACCACAATCGCGCTTCGTGGCAGTGACTCCCACACCCGCACCGAGTAGCCGCGGATCACCTCACTGCAATCCGGCACGATCACGGGGTGACCAGACTCCAGCGCCTCTCGGAACGGCCACGGCATCAAGTCGGGCGTCTCCTCTTCGCCCAGCGGTGTGGTTGGCACCGACACGCGTCCGACCGGCGTCGGCGTGTCAAAGCTGCCGTGTCGATTGCGCTTCAGCCGAGGCGCGTGGAACGCGTCGCTCGCGACGTTCTCTGGCAGCTTGGGCGGCATGGTGAGCTCGACAAGGCTCGGTGCTGACGCGTGCCCCTTCGGCACACCGATCGAGCCCCGATACTTCATGCGTACCCTGCGACCGTCGTCGACAGTTGATGAGCTGTCGTGACCCCATTCGTTGACCTCGTAGCAAATCATAAACGGCAGGTCCTTAGGGAACTCCTTCAAGATGCCGAGCGTGAGTGAGTCAAACTCCTCCATCGTGCGCGCGGCGCCACACCCGCTCAGCGAGCGAATGATCTCGGCGCGCCGAGCGCTGATCACACGCGCCGTCGTGTCTTCCACCTGATGGAACCCAAGGACGTCCGCGCCGTCATCGAGAGCGAGAGGCAGGAACGTATGCGTGCAGTACCACTCGCGCTTTTGTCCATTGTGGTCGGCTAGCTCAAAGTTGTCCCGGATGATGAACGGCTCGCCGGCGATCGCCTCGCGGAGCGGCGGCAGCGAGGGCCACAGCTTCGCCCAGGTCTGCGGGCCTGGTTTTCCGAACGCTTGCGGGTGCATCGTCAGTTTCTGAACGTCAGCTGCCGCAGATAGTCTGAACTCACCTCTGAATACGGCTTGTTGTAGATGAGCGTCAGATCCTTGTTGCCCCACCACATTGAGATCGACAGCGGGCTGCACATCGCAAATGACGTGAGGAGGTTGAGCACCCATGGCCAATTCTTCTTGGGCCCAAGGCCGGTCGTGCTCCAGTCATACGTCTCGAGGAGATGCCGGACGTCATTCTCGTCCCGCGAGTATACTGACGTCCCGGGCGTCGAGGGCGAGCAGTGCCCATCGGCGGACGACACGACCGAACTCGACCGCTTCGGTTCTGTCAATTGAACGGAGGTGGGTATCGAGGCTGAGGGGCTGTCAGTTTTATGCTGGCCCGTTCGGATTGTGACAACGAAGGCGTCATTGATCTTTGGCTCACGCTGAACATTGACACTCACTAGAGGCTGTGCATGAGGGCTGGAGCGGCATGCTCGTGACGATGTACAGCGCATACTGGGGCACCGGGCGCCGCAACTGGTGGGGCGGACAAACAGTTACTGGGAACATGGTCTTTGCGAGCGCCATAGGGAGGCCGAGGCTGCACTGGACAATGAGTGGCGCATCTTCCGGCGGTGGGTCCGAGATCGGCTCAGGACTTCGGCAGAGGTCGGGAGCGTCTCCGCCGCGCTTCGTGCGCTCCAGAGAGAGTTTCTGAAGGTGCTCGTCGAGGTAGCCGTTGACAATGCCGTGAGGGTTGCCGTCGAGTGTGCCTGTCGTGCGCGCCTTGTCGACGGGAGTTGAAAGCTCATCTGGTTCTGAGGGAGTACGGCGGCTGAGCCAGTGGTCCAGGCGCACAAGATCTTCAGCAGACAGTGTCTCAGCCAGTGATCGGGTCCCCGCGTGTCGCTTCCATGCAGTATTGGTCCACAGTGCTGTCAGCGGCTCGAGGTCATCGATCGGCGGCGCCGGTGCGCCGTCTTCGCTGTCGACTTCATGGATCAGAACGAGTGCGGGATATGGGTAGAACTGGGTGACGTTAGCCACGCATTGCTGAAGTGATGATGGTAGGGAAGCCGGGCACCTCGCTTAACGAAAACCGTCGATCTTCCCTGCGTCTTCGGCGATCCCCCGCATTACAGTTCGGTCATGATGGCAGAAGGAATCGAACGGGACTGCACGCGATCTGCGATGCCGCCGGTACGTGCAGTCGAGTACGAAATCACTCACCTGGAGGTAGTCGAAGGGGACCTGGGTGAGGTTGATGTTGGCGGCCCGAGCAGCGTGCATTTGCCGGTTTTCGCTGTCGCTCGCACACAGCTGGGAGGCACCACGGTGGACGTGGTGTTCTACCGATTGGCCGGTGCCCATCGTGAGGCGGGGCTGCTGTTTAGGTCGTCGGCAATGCTGGGCTTTTGTAGAGCCGTCTCCGACCAAGTGAGAGATGATGAGGAGACAAGAAGTGGCGTTGCAGAAGGAATGATAGCTTGCGTCTGCGACGTTGATCCAGCGGCGTGGAGTGCCCTGCCCAGCCTAACGCTTCACAACACAGCGGCAACGCCCGGGCTCGAGACAGAGGGACAGATCGAGTTGAGCCGTTCGCGGTGAGCCTGGGTGCGGGGGGCGGCAGGGCCAAGCTTCCAGGGGCGGAGGTTCGTAGGCCCTGCGGCACACCGTTGCCCTGGGATACCTATTTTCTGGCGTGTTGCATATCGGGCGGCCGTACGCAGTGTTGTGGCCGATGTCATGCTTGGAGGCGAGAACGGCAACTACGGCTGCCGTGTGCTACGGGCGGGTCTGCGAGCGAATGCCTGAGCCAGGGCGGTATGGCGTTAAGCAGCTCTCAGGTATCGCTCAGCCGTCCCAAGGCATAACGTCGAAGAGAACGACGCAGTGATGGTGACATCGAGCCTCGGCAGTTCTGCGTTCGAGACTCCGATGGTCATAATCGATGCCTCACAGCCGCTGCTTCTCCGCGATATGCGATCGCTCCGCGGTCACTGGCCTGCCTGGCATCTGGCTCGGGGTTTCCGCTCTCGCTCTGTTAGACGTCAGACCTCTGAGAGGGCGAACGCTCATACCGGATAGCTAGCAATCCTGAGAGCGCCCTCCTAATCGCCCCTTCGCTTGGCTTTCGTGCCCTGACTCTGCAACTCTTTGTTCAGAACAGAAAAGATCTGCGCCGTGAAGAACCTCTTCCCACAACTCTGCGCGGCCGCCGCTGTGCGCTCTTGCCGTAGTTTGGGCAATACGCCATGGGCGCCGTCGGAAGGCGGAGTGGCTTAGAGGTGGCTGCGAGTTGCGAGGTACCAGGGGGAGGCTGCTGAGGATTGTGGCGCTGGCAGCTTGTAGCGGCGCTCTTCCCAGGTCAGTTCGCCAGCAGCGCACGGGCGGAGGGTACCCCGCCAAGGTTCGGAAGCTTGAGCGGAAGATCGTCCGAAGAGCAGGATGTGCTCCAGCTGTCGGTCCCTCTCAAATGCGCTCCGGCTAGGAGATGTATACCTTTGCGAGCTCTCCCTGGCAAACCCTCGGTGCAGACGCGGCTGTCTACCGCCCTACAACAGCCGGCTGCTCTCGAATCCATTCCGACCGACTGGCCATCATAGCGTTGCCATGAAACGTCATGAGCAGACCGCAACACTGAAACTGCGGAGGTGGGGTTTCTCAAATCTGACATGCTATCTGTCATGCTGATTGTGTTATCGAAAGGGTTTGACATTGGAATCTGTCATATCTCCGAGCTGTTCGGAAGCCGACGACACGGGGCCAGGGTTCACACAGGGTCGGACACACCTACGAGATAATGATTGGTGATGGCCGCCGTGTCAGGCTCGCCGCTCCGTGCCTGTGGGAGGCAAAGGTCGTCCGAGGTGAGATGTCCAGACCCTCCGGAGCGCGGGGCAACTGGCATCGACAGCACACTGGCTGAGGTGAGCCACTGCGCGATCTGACGTCGCCGAAGCCAGCCTGACAGGCGCGGCGCCGATGATCCCCCGCGCCAATCCAAAGTTGGTACCAGACGGCGCGGCGCCGCGCCGGCGCAAGGCCGCCGTTCCCCGTGATAGCGTGGAAAATTGATAATCTCTGACACCGGCGGCTGATTACGCACTTGGTCCCCGCCATGATTGCAGATTTCCCCACTTTCGGCGAGCGATTACTGATCATCGCCGCGCACGAGCGCGATGAGTACTCGGAACATCCGCCAAGAGTTCCAGATCTCTCGGCGCATTTCTCATTCACCCTGCCAACTTCTGCAGAGCAACGCCAGGGTGTGTGCGTCGATGTCAGCTAGATGGGGGGTAGTCACCACACAGTCCCGAACATTACTACAACCCTGCGCAGCCCGAGTCAGCAGTCTCGGATAGGGGACCGCAGTCGCCACGGCGTCTGCTCTGTGGGCTTCCCGGAGCTCTGCAGATCTCCGGCACACCCAGGTGGGGGTGTGTGTACCGCGGAAGATGAGGTAGGTAGGTAAGCAGGTAGGGTGCCCGCTTTGCCGGTGGACCCGGGCCTCGAACGCTCAGTCTCGATCATCGAATGTTGCACGACTTTACCAGGACAGTACCGGCGGGCCGAGACAAGTTGGTGGCAACGGGCACCATGGCACCTCTGGGTCCTAAGCTGCAATGACGAAGGTGCCCTCTTGGCGTTGAACTTCGTCTTGGACGCCGCGCTGACCATTGCTAAAGTCGCTGATGGGCAGCGGGCCATCCACCGGCGCCTTTTGCATACTCGTAGATCGTGAGACGATCTTGCATGTTGTCCGACATACCGGAGTACCTCGCACATCCCGGCCAGTTCCTAACAACCCCGGATCGTGGCCAAGCTTACGAGCTTGTCCGGTCAGGGCGATGTAACGGGTTCATCACACTGCATCCTAGATCTGTACACGACACGCTACCCTAAGCATCGTCCTCGCTATCATAAGTTCCGAGCAGGCGACCGGTCCATTCAAGATAGAGCTGACTGACATCTAGACTTCAAATGCGTTGAAGTAAGCGCTCTCCTCACGATCTCTTGGCATATCGTGCGATCTTCACGCGAAGTCGAGAGGACTTGTTGCCTGTCGTTTGGGCACCAGAACTGAGCAGATGCAACGGGCAGACAGGGGATGCGGTGAGGTGGTGATGGTGGAGATGACGTGATCAAGTGAAGGTCCACTGGGCGCGTGCCCATCCCAGCGCTGCCACTTGGGCTTTAGTGGTCGAAGAACCACGCCAGTAACCGGGTACAGATCGTCATCTCCCGAAAGCACCACAAAGCAGCAACTTTGCTCATCTGTAGCATAGGCCGTCTTAGAGAATGTGCGCTAAGACTCTACAAGAAATCGCTTGCTCCCTGCGGGAAGAGGCTGGTGACGATCGGTGAGTTCGCGCATTCACTTTGGTGACCCGATTTGTACCACCACAGCCTCCTCAGCGTCTTCATTCATGTCCATACTTTAGAGGATGCCTGACTTCGTCATGCACGCCCGGCTCTCATAACCAAACCTGCTCTCATGCTCTCTCCAGCTCCGATCGCAGGCCGGCACCGGATTGAGTGGGAAACTTCCTCGCTTGAGTGCTCACTTGTCTCTGGCATGACCTGATGCCGAAGCCGGGAGCATCAACGGTAGACCAGGTGACCCGTCAGCTCGGTGCACGCAAACATCAGCACTCGTCGATCCGAGCGTGGGAATTGGTGGGCAGGATCAGAGTTCACGTTGGAGATTCCGAAGCCTTGTCTCGGCCTTCTACAGGGTCGCCTGATCATTGATCCCATCGATGATCTCACCGCCGAGGTCGCATGATCACGACCGTATCGAGTTCGTTTGTGGAGACCCCACCGCCGAACATAACGGATGCTGTGTTCACGGTGATTGCCTGGAATGTCGAACTCCCTTGCTTCTGCACACTTCTGCACATGTTCCAACTCTGAAGCTAATTGACACTAGATCACACGCTCCCTGCAGAACATAGCCCTATAAGGCAGTTCCGCAGGCCAAAACGTGTGATTTCCTGGCTCGGCGCTGCGTATATCCATCGCAATGCCGATGCCCACCTACGGACGGCGCTTACAGCAGTCTGTGCAGGATATCTGTGAGACATCATCATATGAGTGGGCAGCAGGTATCACGGGCTGGGGCCATATGGCACCATGCGGCTGCTGATAGACGTGCGAGCTCCAGCGAATTGTAGCAAGCGACAGCGGCTCCGGCGAGCCGGCGCTCCACCGATCGCTCATGTATCACATGAGATGCAGCCTAGCGACTCCGGCTCAGGCGAGCTATCAGAGCTAAGCTATCATAGTTCAGGTGCGCGCCAAACGAACCGGAACATGGATACCATGCTTAGCTCTGTTATTTCTGGGGTGCATGACGACCGGCGGTGACCGAGCGAGCCGCTCTTGGCATCAACTTATAAGCTTGTGGAGCAACTGCAGCCGTACTCATTCCTCCATTCCTCGCGCTAACGCTGATCCTGCATAATGACTCGGCTGTGGGCGCTCTTCCTCGCCGCGACCGCGCTTGCGACCCCCTTCGACCCGCGTAACAACTGGGGTAACGATAACGACAACGACAAGCCCGGCAAGGGGGACGGCCACGGATATGGGCACGACAAGGACCACCACAACGACCATGACCACGGACATGGTCACGGCCACGGCCACGGTGACGGTGATGGCGAGCCCCAAGGCAACGGCACGTCGCCTTACCAGGTGATGGCTGAGCCGATGATCGGTATCCCCGCCCTCGGTCTGCCAGCGGTATGTAACCCACATTCCCCGCCCCGGCTATCAGAGCGCCGCTGACGTCGCAGCCCAGCAACAAGACGCGAATTCCCGGCTATCTGCTTGGACCTGGCAAGTCCGGCGTCGCGAGCGAGGAGAAGACGTGCTCCGAGCTCGGCGTCTCGATCATGAAGGACAAGGGCGGCAACGCGATCGACGCCGCTATCAGCACGACGCTGTGCATCGGCATGCTGAACGCGTTCAGCTCCGGTATCGGCGGCGGCGGCTTCATGGTCGTCCGCGTGCCGGGTCAGAAGGCGAAGCACAAGGCGCAGGTCACGTCCATCGACTTCCGCGAGACGGCGCCCGCCGCGGCCAACGAGACGATGTACAAGGATACCGGCCGAAATGGGTCCCAGATCGGCGGTCTCGCCGTCGGTGTGCCTGGAGAGCTGCGTGGACTCGAGGCAGCTCACAAGCTCGGCGGCTCTCTGCCTTGGAATGAGCTTGTCGAGCCTGTCGCTCAGATTGGACTGAACGGTTGGCAGGTCTCTGCTGAGCTCGCGGGACGCCTGAACAAGAGCGCGTGGATTACGGACTCGCCCCGCTTCCGCGACATCTACTTCGTGAACGGCAAGATGGCTGTTGAGGGCGACACGATCAAGCGTGAGAAGTACGGCAATGCGCTCATGAAGATCGCGAAGGAGGGTCCTGGCGCTTTCTACGAGGGCTCGATTGCCGACGACATCATCAACGCCGTGCACGAGGCTGGAGGCATCCTGACGCACGAGGATCTGAAGAACTACACCGTGCGTCAGAAGAAGGCGATCAGCTCCACCTTCCGCGGCAAGACGGTGCATACCATGGACGCGCCCAGCAGCGGCCTCGTCATGCTCGGTATGCTGAACATTTACGAGCCGCTCTTCCCCGGTCGCGAGAAGTGCTGGAAGGAGGAGGACATCCACAACCGTCTCGAGGCCATGAAGTTCGCTTTTGGTGCGCGCTCGGGCGTTTCCGACCCCGCCTTCAACGCCAACGCCTCCGAGTTCCCCAAGTTCTACTCGAAGGAGTGGGCGAAGGAGCAACGCGACAAGATCACCTACCAGGTCCACGACGCGAGCTACTACGGTCTGAACAAGTACGACGCGCCGGACCACGGCACGACGCACATCGCGACCCTCGACGAGGACGGATACTCTGCCTCGATCACTACCACGGTCAACCTGCTCTTCGGTGCGCACCTCGCCACCCCCGAGTGGGGCATCTTCCTGAACGACGAGATGGACGACTTCGCCGTGCCCGGCGAGAGCGACGCGTTCGGCCTCCCGCCTATGGCTGTTAACTTCCCTCAGCCCGGCAAGCGCCCTCTCTCGTCGACCGCACCCTCCATCGTTGAGGCGCCTGGTGGCAAGAGCGTGTACGCCGTTGTTGGCGGATCGGGCGGAAGCCGCATCTTCCCCTCTGTTGCGCAGGTCATCCTGAACGCCGAGTGCGGTGACGACATCTCCGCCGCCATCGAGCGCGTGCGCTGGCACAACCAGCTCAGCCCCAACATTACCTCCGTCGAGGTCGGCACTGGCAAGGACGCCGCGGACCCCGAGGTCATCTACGGCCTCCTCAGGCGTGGCGAGATCATTGGCGAGTACGACATCAACGCGCCCCAGGGTCAGGTGCAAGGCATTCTCGTCAACAAGAAGGGCGAGCTGTACGCGGCTTCGGACAGCAGGAAGCACGGTGTCGCCGCGGTCTACTGAGCGTTAGGATGTTATAATCGTAAGTGAATCCGTACATTGATGAACGGACATAGGAACAATGCAACACGCAATAATGCACCTTCACCCATGTGTCATGACCTTGCATAGACCCAAACCCGAAACTAACCTACTTGTACATGAACTTCTGACGTTTTTACTTCCTAGGGTCGACGAGAATCTTGACAGCTGTGTCATTACGGTTGATGAGCGTGTCAAAGCCGTCGGTGACGAGCTCGTTCAGGCCAATGACCTTGGTGATGAACGGCTTGAGGTCGATCTTGCCCTCCTGGACGAGACGAATGACCTCGGGGTGGTCGTTGGCATAAGCGATGGTGCCCTTGAGGGAGAGCTCCTTGAGGACAATCTTCTGCATGTCGAGCTGCGCCTTGTGTCCCCAAATGGACACGATGACGATGGTGCCGGCCGGCTTCAGCGCGTCGACGAGCGTGTCAAACGCGACCTGGACGGACGTGCACTCGAATCCGACGTCGGCGCCTCCGGTCTTCTGCAGCTCGGCCGCGACGTCGACCTGACGCGGGTCGAAGACCGCCTCGGCGACGCCAGTCTCGAGAGCCTTCTTCCGGCGCAGCTCTGACGGCTCAGACATAACGGCACGCACGCCCTTGGCCTTGCAGATCGCGGCGGTCAGGAGACCAATGGGGCCCGCACCAGTGATGAGGGCAGTGTCACCCGGTTGAGCGCCCGAGCGGCGGAAGGCGTGGTGCGCAACGCATAGGGGCTCGATGAGAGCAGCCTCGTTCAGCTTGATGTCGCCGACGGGGTGGACCCAACGCCGCGGCACGACGATGCGCTCGCTGAGACCGCCGCCGCCGCCCGAAAGACCAATGAAACCCATTCCCTTCGAGAGGTGGTAGGTGTTGTTCGCGGGCGACGTGTCGACCGCCGGGTCGAGAATGTACGGCTCGACGCAGACATTGTCACCGACCGCGAGATCCGTCACACCCTCGCCGACCTCGGCGACGCGGCCGGAGAACTCGTGTCCCATCGTAACCGGGATCTGCTCCTTCGACCAGGGGTGACGGTGAATCGGGCAGAAGATGGGGCCATCGAGGTACTGAACGTTAGTACGACGAATGCGGATCGGTGAATCCCCGCGGCTCGAAGTCAAACGGTAAGCATTGCGGGGCCACTCACCTCGTGCAGGTCACTGCCGCAGATACCGCAGTAAGCGACGTCGATGGCAACGGTGCCGGGCTTGACCTGGGGGACGGGCACGCGCTCGACACGAATGTCGCCGCGCCCATAGTAGCGTGCGGCCTGCATCTTGCCGTCGGCGGCGAGAGTGTCGTTCGTCATGGTAGCGTGGGAGCGAGCGGGGCGAGCAGGGGATCGAGCAACGGAGGGCGAAGCAGTCGTAGCTCTGGAGATAGGAGCAAGATAAGTAGGGACCCTTCTTGAGATTGGGGCCAGCTGAGAAAGTCGGCTGAGCATATGTGGGCGCGCTCGGCTTGATTGCGTGCGCGTGTGCGTGCGTTGGGATGGGGGGGAGGATAGCCGGTCCGGAGTGAGCGAGGTCGGTCAGCTGATCACGCGGGGATGATATCTCTGGGGCAATGTGTGGGGGGTGATCGGTCTGTGCATCCATGCGGGACCTCGTTTTAAGCGCATTAAGCGCATTTGATAGCGGAGCACCGTCCGCTTGCGTCCGCTTCGGGCGGAAGGTGGTCCTGCTCTACAGAAGCTGCTTCACTGCTTCCAGAGGTGCAGAGCGAGCACCGCCGCAAGCCGCCGACATCACAGCATGAAAAGGAAGACGTAGAGCACTTGATGGCGCACGCCATAGCCCACCGGAGCCGCCCTCGCACACCTTGTGAGCCTGAAGAGGGTGGCTGATGTGAGCCATGTACAGTGCGGAGATACGCGTGCGGGGGGGGGCGGTTTATCTCGGGTCGAGCCGGGGAATGCTGCGCCACGCTCCCGGGTGGGAGCGATCTGCAAGAGCCGCGACCACGACCGCGCCAACGAGCGTCCAGACTCTTGCTCATCATTCCAGGTAGATCTTCTACCCTTGCATGCTTCCTAACATCGATCTATGGCTGGCTGATAGCGGGACGTTCTGCACTTTGAATGATATGCAGCGAAGACGCATGCTCGCGAGCGCCAGCGGCTGCGGAACGAAACCGTGAGTTGCCGACAGGGCCGAAGCGGCTTGCCCCCGTGGACGGAGGCCGCTTCGGGATGTTGATCCACGTGTGACGCCCAACTACTGAGGTGAGAAGCTGTAAGTTGCTGCGCTATATCCAAACATTATGAATGCCGAGGGAAGATGGGTGGGTGAGTTTCAGACCTATATTACTAGTTTGGAGCTACGCAGGAAAGTACTCGGGCGAGTTGGTCTGCAGACATGGCCGCGCATTGACACAACTGGCGATAGCGCAGAAGTTGGTCCGCGAAACACCTTCTAGAGCAGCGCGTTGAAGCTGAGGTTTATCTCAGACTCAGATAGCCGTGAGAGGAAGTCCAAGACAGCATAGCCGCGAGCCTCGGGGTTGCTTTAGGACGCTATCGGAGCCGACGAGGGCACAGTCTCGGGTTGATTACCGTGTGGCAATCACGCTACTTCTGTCACATCATCTCTGCCCTTCTCTTCCCCGATCCCAGAACCCCGACGCAACATGAACATCAGTCAAAGTAGGAGAAGGTGGGTATAACTTCTTTCTGGCGGTGAATGGCCTCAGGTCCGAAACGCAGGGAAGGCAACCTCGGGGCTGGCCGATGACGTCGCGAGCTCAACGAATCCTGGAGCGGGCATTTTGGGTTTGGCCGTTCGCTGCCTCCCGCACTGGACAGTCACCTCGAGCTGCCCGTCGAGCAGGACGTTCTCACAACGACTCCCCATATCTCTTCTTGTCTAGACAGCAACGAGCAATCAAGCCGACAACGACGACACAAGACTCCCGGGCTTTCGGTTCTCAAATCGCTCTCTGACTGCTCAACCTCGCTCCGTTTCTCGACTCGCCAGCTTACGATAATCTGTTAACCTGTCGGGCGACATGATCTGGCTCCTCACCGCTTTGGCCGTGGTAGCAGCCCTCGTCTACCACTTCTGGAGTTCGAACAACAACACGAAAGACTTCTACAACCTCCCCGGCCCGTCGTTCAAGTGGTACTCGCCCGTGCTGGGCAACCTAGTCGACCTCGAGACATGCCGCGACACGCTCGTGTCCCCCGACTGGGTGAAGTTGGGATGGACGGGCCGCTATCGCTTCCTCTTCGGCACGGAGCGGATGTACACGCTCGACCCGGGAGCCATTGGACACATTCTGGGCCGGCCAGACGAATGGGTCAAGCCAACGGACTTCAAGACGATCATGCGCCGCGTCACGGGCGAGGGACTCGTGACTGTCGAAGGAGCGCAGCACAAGCGGCAACGGCGCGTGCTCTCCCCTGCATTCTCGACCTCTGCTCTGGCGTCCATGGGCCCCGTACTGTGGACGAAGGCTGCAGAACTGGTTCAGCTTTTCCAAGCCCTGATCGCAGACGACACGCTCGAGGACCTCGCCGCCCGCCCCCCGAAGCCCGAGGACCGCGTACCCGGTGCGCGCAAGATTGACGTGATCCGGCACATGAACTCTTTCTCCGCCGACGTGATCGGACTCTGTGGCTTTGGTCATGATTTCGACTCTCTGTCGCGCAAAGGACCCAGCGACCCACTGGCAGAGGACTTTGCCAACCTCGTCGACGCGTGCGCGGAAGACGCGTTAATGACAGAGGCGCAGAACCAGTTCCCGCTCCTAGACCTGATTCCGACGAAACCGCGCCGCATCGTGGACCGGTGCAAGAAGTCGGTGGACCAGATCAGCGCCAAATTCGTCGCGCGCAAGCGGGCCGAGATCCACGATCTCGGTGGGGGTATGGAGCTCAGCGAGGAGGAGGCGGGCAAGGATATTCTCTCCAGGCTCATGGCCGCCAATGCCAGAGAGTCGGGCAAGGCGGCAATGAGCGACGACGAGGTACGCGACCAGATCGCCACGATGCTGTTTGCCGGCTCGTCGACCCTGTCTGCTGTCTTGTATCGACTCGCCGAGAACCCGCGCGTGCAGAGCAAATTGCGGGCCGAACTGCAGGAACTCGCAGACGCTCCGGATATGAGTGTGTTGGATGCTGCGCCGTATCTGGACCATGTCGTGCGCGAGAGCCTGCGCTTGGATAGCCCCGTGACGTGCACGGTGCGCGAGGCGGCGAAGGATACGGTGCTCCCCCTCGAAGTCCCCGTCAAGGGGCGGGATGGGCGCATGATGTCCGAAGTCGCCGTCAAGAAGGGCACCTACGTCCTCCTCAGCTTTTCTGGGATGCACACCGCTCCCGAGCTTTGGGGCGAGGATGCGATGGAGTTCAAGCCCGAGAGGTTCGAGGAGGAGGGATGGCCGCGAATGCCCATCCCCGGGATCGTCAAGAAGTAAGTTCCGCGGAGAATGGGAGCGGCGATAGCTGACATTAGCGCGTGCACGTTCTCGACCGGCCCCCATGCCTGTATCGGCTACCGTTTGGCTCTGAACGAGCTCAAAGTCGCGCTGTTTGCGCTCCTGCGCGCGTTCGAGTTTGCCCCTCTGCCGAGCCAGCCCAAGATCGAGCGGACTATGATGTTCACCCTCAGGCCCGAGGTCAAGGGCGAGACGGGATCGCAGATGCCCCTGCTTGTCAAGAATGTTACGGCGTGAGGTTCAGTGGTTTTCCTTGGATGGAGAGGGAAGAGGAAGGCGCGACGCTGGGCGTAGCGCTGAGCAGCGGCCTTTTGGAATGTCTTGCTACGTAGGGTAGGCGTGTATTGATGTATGACTCTCGGCATATCTTCACTCGCTGGGCTAGCGCCCGTATCGCGACCCAGGCGCAGAACGTCAAGGTAACGCACAGCGCCAGGAATCGACTGGCTGCGACAAAATGAAGTCTGATGCATGTGAAGATGACTGATGTTACAACATTTACT